>NW_007578480.1:329484-349850 GCF_000690725.1 Stegastes partitus
GGAAACAACTGTTGGACTTTCTTGAACAAGGTGCTTTAGGATGGGCTGCTGAATGCTGAGCGATTTGTGTAAACTGTATGTGTGTCTGTTGTGCTGTTTTTTTGTTTTTTTTTTAAATTTTCCTTATTTTAGTTGATTTGTTTGTCTTTTGACACCATATTGTTTGATTGCTTGTTTGTATAATGTTAAAGATTCATTAAAAATAGTGTTAAAAAAACAAAATCAGTGGTTAAGCATTGATGCAACACAATAATCTAAAAATCTTTTAGTGAAATACATCTATTTAACTTCTGAAACTTTATGTACATTCTGTAGACAATACTTCTGTACTTTCGCTCAAACGGGAGTTAGAAGATTCAAGACTTTTTATTTGAATAAAAATTGAAAATGCTGCAATCTAAAAATACTTTGTGAACTCAAAAGATGAAAGTATCAACTAAACATACTTCATGTATCAAAAGAAAAAGTTCTATTGAACAAGGTGTTGCTTTTATTATACTGTATATTGTATTTTTCAAACCTGTCTTTTCTACAAACTAGAGCAAATGGAAGTGATTTACAGATGACTTTTCAAAAGTAAACATAATAAAGAAAAAAAAAAAAGGTGCAAAAAAAAAAAATAAAACCAAAAGTGGCACAAGAAAATCTAAATTGTGGTGCATGCAGGTGCACAATAAAACTGGACAGGCTTATTTTACCTTCTTACCAATGTAACTTTAGGCAGTGTGTTCATAAAAACGTAAACTTTTTCAATGTGATAACCTGTTTAGTGTGTAAATCTAAATCTGCCACAGTTGTAAAATATGTCTGACAAAAGTAAAAGTGTACCTGAAAATGCTAAAATAAAGCAGTCAAACCTCTATGTTGCTAATAAATACAGTACTTGAGTGAATGAAGTCCCCACAAGCGATTTGAAACATGAAGAGAAATAAAGTGAATCTCCCTGATGCAGGTGTGTAATGATGCAGAAAGAGCTTTAACATGAGTCACTGGCTTCAGTTTCCTGGCACACTTCTTGCCTTTGAGTCCTCACACCTGTGGTTTTAGGTGGACTGGTATTTGCGGGAGGCTGAGCTCACCTCCCGGCATCCTGAAATATCACCAGTGATCACACATCAGTCCTGATGCTGCAGCGGAGACGACAGCCCAGCGAGTGAGCAGCAGGACGACACTAAAACACACAGCGAGGCAGCCAGCGTGGTCGATCCAGGAGGAGGCCGAGGCTGAGTGATGGAGGAGAAAGGCTGCAGCGTGAGGCCGAGTTAAATGATCTCAGAGACGCTGGCTCTCCTCAGGAGGCTAAGTGGCCATCTGTGATCCGGCACACAGGCTGGCTTGGCTCCCACCTTTACCCTCCAATCTCCTTTGTGTTGGATTGATTCCTTTTGATATTTAAAAAAGGTCATAATCCATATTTTTTATTCAAAATAGTGCATCAAATGAAAATGTGTGCATTACAGTGTCTTTCAGCTTTTAGTTGCAAATATTCAGTTTTTATTCACTGTCACAGCCACACAGACTTAATTGGCATTAGCTGATGAACACAATATCATATTTAGCAACAAAACAGCCATATATTTTCTTTTAGGAGGTGGTGGAGACCAAAAATAGAGCCAAAAGAGAGCCAGTTTTGCTTTATATTAACCAATACTCCAAATGATTGGTAATTGCTGTAACTGGTAATAACAAATGATTAGAAAACTTTACTTATATAGCAATATTCTGTGCAAAATGCAACTCAAAATACAAATTAAACCACACATGGGTGAAAAAATGATAAAAAAAACATTTAGCCAGTCATAAAGCCGAGAAAATAAAAAGGTTTTGAAATGATTGTTGAAGTGATTTAAGCTGGCCTGTGATCTAAAGAGAAGTGGCACAAATACAAGGAGGGTTTGTAGCTGCAGGTAGGGAACATTTGCTCCATGAAATGTAATTAGGTTTGCAGGTATTTGGTCACAAACAAACTTATTTGATCTAATAGAAAAAGCTAGATTATACATTATAGATTGCAATTATTGGAAACATGATTGTGTGAGCAAATTTCACTACAATCTATCCAATAGGTGTTGAGGTATTTGACTCACAACCCAAGTTATCATGATGAATGTGCGTGTGAACATTCATTGGAATTCAACTGTTGTTGAACCATTTTAAATTTGAACCAAAGGCATGGAAAAACAGAAGGGCCTCATGTGGTCAATATAACACGGTTACAGTAGCGGTGTTGCAAACGTGGTTAGGGAGGGTGTAGGCATGTTAATGTGGTGCAGCTGCAGAAGCTGCAAGACCTCCTGCGATTAGATATAGCAGATAGGGAGAGATACTGTAGTTCATGTTCTGACAGAGAGAGGAAAGAGAGACGGAGAAGGAGAAAACCGGGGCAACTATAAATAGCATCTCGGTGATGAGGGAGAGAGGAGATGCCACAGAGACTGAGAGGATGGAGAGGTGGAAAACAAACCCGAAGAACGAGACATCGCCTTTGCATCGTTCACAACCAAAAATTATTCTTTTATTCATTACTCAAACAACTGAAGTCAGAAACAACCAATGCATGTGCAACACAGCCATGAACAGAATCAGAATAATAAATCCAGAGAGAACCACATGTACACAGGTCATACATTTTTGTTTTTTTTTTTTTTTTTTTTGAACAAGCAACCTGCCGCATTTACAAGCTCAAAAACAAACAAACAAACAAACAAACAAACAAAAAAATGAAAAGCAAATGGGGAACACATCTCCCGGCTGCAGCTCGTCCTACCAGAAAGCGCCAGATACACAAGATATGCCAGGAGAGACTCTGTTCAGCAGGCACACAGTCACTGCCAGAGCCTTCTGTACAATAATATAATACTTAACTGCACTGTGCTTCATATTACACTGAATATTACTGTGTCAATAAAACCACAAGGCCTCTATTTATCACACAGAGAGAAGGAAACATAGCTGACCTATTAGTCCTGCTTCGCAACTTTAGCTGACATTTTATTCTTCCTTAACGTAATTAAGTAGTTTAACAGTTTGGGAGGTTTATTTATTTAGCTTTTCTTGCTCAGAGACTCAAATCTGTGCAATAAAGTAAGCTTAGCTTAGCAACAGGGAGGAACAGCTAGCTTAGCTCTGTCCAAATGTCATACAGTCCACCTACTAGCGCCTCTAAAGCTCACTAATTAACACTTTTTTTCCCCCTTTCTTTTGCAATATGGGAAAACAAAAAAATGGGAAAACAGCAATTTTACAGCACTGGAAAGCAGATTTTGTGTAGAATATTATTTGTATATTGTAAAATATTACACAAATAAAATGTATGTAAAAAATAAAATGCAGAAGAAGAATACAGTTGTAGTGTAAGTCCTTGTCTCTGAGTGATCAATATGGGCCCAGGTGGGTTTCAACCCAATAATATACATATGTAATAATAATAATAATAATAATAATAATAATAATAATAATAATAATAATAAACTACAGCATAAACTGTGTTTACACTGTCTCTATTTGTGTTCATTGTCATGAAACATATTTTTCATAGATTTAAATCTCTCTATATAATCTGTTAAAAATATCGTCATCATAGGGACCAACAGAGGAAAAGGAACATGAAGGGTGAGGTCAGGGGGGCACAAGAGATATGTTATTAGGTCCATTAACTCAAGCGATCAGGAGAAAGACAAAATGAGAGAGAATAAGGGATTTAACTGGGGCTTCAAGAGAGGAAAGTGCTGCAACACTGTGTAGGCATTCATACTTTCTCTCTCTCCTATTGGAAACATTCATTTCATAACTCCTGAAACGTCACGTAATATTTTATACTGTTGTGTTACAGCCTGCTGTTCAGAACTACGTTACATTATGGAAACCAAACTCGCACGGGGGTGGAAACCCAGTTTGCAGAGTAACAACATTATAGGAGCCGCACGTCTACAGCCTTAATATTTAAGACGAATGGAAACAAACTGAGGATGACATGCAGGGTTATGTTGCCTCATATGTCTAATGTTGCACTAAAGTTTCATAAACAGTGTCCGAAAGAGTAAATAGCAAAAGATGTGCAACACAAAAAAAGGCTACTACATTTCTAAAGTACTCGCGAAAAACAATATTTGCAAACCTAATACTGAAATACTTATCGCCTAAGTCGTCTCTTTTTCTTGTTTTGACAGTAGCTCATTTTGAAAAACACTGCAGCACACACTGATTTCAGGAAATGTTCCCACGAACAGCTGGGAGACAAACTAGTTTTGCACTAAAAGCCCAATAGCTTAAATTTATATTCATCATGCACTAATAAGGACTATGAATGTAAGCAGCTGCATCATCTCATCTGGTTACTACAAAGTGCAAAGATCTTAAAGATATCAAATTTATACCAATTCAAAGTGTCAGATAGCGGCAATAAACTGGTGATATACTGTAAATTATGTTGGACAAAAGTCGATGTGTGGGTAGATATCGAATAAATTAATAAATAACAGATTTTAAATAAATTAACAAGCATGTAATCCACAAGTTAGGTATCATCTCATCCGGTTAAAATGTCCACACAAATCTGAAATAAATACTCTGTTTGGTTGACAGTCCAGTCTCCATTTGGTGTGTTAAATCGCCCTCTAACACTGGAAATGCAGCAAAGGTACTATGTAAATCAACACTGTTTCAACATGGCACTTTATTTAAAAAAGAAAAGTATTTTACTAAAATGTGCATGTAACTATGCTAAATAAACCTTTTTGGATGTGGTATCTCAAATTGCAGCGACTGCGAAGGTCCGTAAATACTTAAAACACACAGTGACCTATCCTCTCATCTAACTACATCAGCAAAGGGAAGTATGAATTTATCAGTGTCAAATGAATTGTTAATGCAAGGAGCTTTGTTTCTCTCCTGTAGCTCATATCTGAGTGTAAATATTAAAGAGGCCGCTGCGCTAACAGTAATACCGGGCCTCGTTTGACAGCTGCTTGCATTTGGCATCAAAACGTCAGGTGTGATCGGTTGTTTTTTTGTTTGTTTGGTTTTTTTTTTGGTCATCGGTGGGTGTTTGATGGCAGCAGGTTGGGTCAGAGCTGTGTGTGCAGCTGAGGGCCGGCAAGCAGAAAACAGTTTGAATGCATTTTCAGGTTCTCCTGTTTCCTCCAAAACGATTGAGAGAAGTTAGCTAGCTAAATATATGCCCCATCAGGAGATCGGCACAGGAGTTAGGGTTCCCAGTCGTCATCGTGGTGCTGTGAGGCTATGATGACAACCACGGTGAGGATGGTGCACAGCACGATGGAGGCGATGCCCACAGCCAGGCTGATGAAGGAGAAGTTGCGTGCCTCGCGGGAGGCTATTTCCGCCGTCACCATGTCCCCTCGGGCTATCGCAGTACGCACCTAAAGTGATGCAGGAGGGGAGGTGGGATGTGGGGGGGAGAGAGATAGAGAGAGAGAGAGAGAGAGAGAGAGGAGACAATTTAGAATATATGTTATGTAACGGGAAAATGCACGAGTGGGAGCAGGAGAGATACGCTGTGGACGGATCGATTTCACTGCAGCACAGGCTGAATGTGCAGAAAGAGGCCACTCCACGCAACATTAACACACTATAACAACATACACAGTGCCGACCGGTGGGTCCATGCCTTGTCAGCTCAGCTCAACTCACAGCCAGCTGAGCAGGGCCCAGAGGAAAAAATCCATTCTGTCCCGTTGCACTGACAATGGTGCAGTTACATAATGTGAGCTATTGAGTGCATGTTGGTCAGCACAGACTGCCATTATGGAGATAAACAACAGGCATCGTGAAGTATGAGAGCCACCAGGCTGAGACTTTACGTGTCTAACCTCAGGTTAACCTGCAGCATCAAGAGAGTCAAAGATGAACTTTGTCTAATATAAATCCTGACACGGTTCTCCTCTGTTGATGACGATTTCATTCTGATTTTGCACACTTATTTTCTCCTGTTTTCCATTCACAACCACAAAAACTTCTAAATTTTAATATTTTTTCTGCATTTTGACTCAGTATAAACAGGTACTACTGTTATTTTGCACTCCATGTTAACAGGAAGGAAGGGATGCACTAAAAAGCAGGATGTGATGGGGTTTTTCCCATCACATCCTGCTTTGACACAAGCTGTCAGGGATGAACGATCTTTCCTAACAGTCACATGCAGCAGGGTGTGTTTGTTTACAAGCATGAGTATCTTTTTTATATATGTGTGTGTGTGTGTGTGTGTGTGTGTGTGTGTGTACAATTTCCAGCCTGTTCCAATTAAAATAACAATAAAATGTTTGTTATCGAGTTATTTTCTTGTCAGAAAAGGACATTTACCTGTTGACCCTAATAAATAGCAACACTTAATGTGATTTTCTTTTAGAATTTGCAAGACTTACTTTTCAAATAGATGATATTTAGTTGCAAACTGATATAACAAAAGGCATAAAGCTGTCAACATTCTCTTTTTTTCATTTCCCCCCCATAAACAGTGTATAATATGTAGCCAAAGATCAATGTATTCCATTTTTGGGCCACATAGCTCCATCGATGTCCAAAAACTACCAAAAAAACGTTCACGATCAACACAGAACTGCAGAATCAAAGCCTCACACACGTCCTGCTTCTGAAAATACTCATAGGTCACCAAATCCATATTAATCCGCAGATGAAAATAGTTCCCCCCAAAATGCTCTATTTATTTCTGTTGGAGTTACGTGTGTGTTGAAAACCACAGCGTCCAGCGGTTTGAGGAAATTCATGCATTTTCATTAAAAATAAAATATCCACTTATCACCTGTTTTTAAATATTTACATCGTTAATAGTGACAAATACGCTTCTGGCCACAGACAAGGCAGGGAAAGAACTCTTAATTTTAGGTTGTTCATGGGACAACAGGAAAAACTACAGAACAAAATCAGCATGAGCAGCCTATTTGAGTTAAATTGTTGTTTTCAATAAATTGCCTGCTCAAAACTTTTGGTCTCGTGTTCCCATTTCTTCTTTTTGCATTTTGAAGCTCTACTTAGAACCTTCCTAAGATCCAACAGTGCAAAATGCAAATTCATGCAATTTTTTAACTGGTCTGAAGATTTTGATCAGGAATGTATATCTCGTAGTACCAGTTACTAAGCCCTTCAGTTTCTGTCTGAAACAGGCGATATTATTTTGTGTTCCAGCAAGTTGGACAAAGCAGGATGCAGACCTCCAGGAAAGCCTTTGCTTTCAGATTAGCCATTGTTAGCAACACCAGTTGATAACAATGCATTACTGTGTATTGCATGTAAAAAACGTAGCTACATATCCACTGGGAGACTGAACCAGAACTGTGTGTACAACTGATATATTGAGACACAAATAAGACAGAAGTGCTAACAAACACTACTGTCGATGCACTGAGCATCCATCTTGGATTTGGAAGTCGAGGTTGATGATGTTCTTCTGACTTTCTCAGTTGAAGATCTGACTAAAAGGTGCATTCCAGTTGAAAATTCTAACTAGGAACCTTGGACATTCCAACTTTCCAGATCAAATTTTAATACACAATAATTAGCTAGGTGCTTTAAGGCCCGCCTTGCTAAAAGCCCTGTTTCTTCTGATTGGCTAACTTCAGGAAGCCTCCCTCAGTGCTTATGAGCACCCACTCATCTTCTTGTTAGTGTGGAAGTTCTGAAAGCAACCTGTAGAACTGCTCAGTAACATCAATTCTCATTCTTGAAATAACTTTCCAAACCCATTCGCATATACGTCAGCACGAATCCAATCTGGAACAAACATTTGTTTTGTGTTTGGTAAATATTAAACTCTTTAAGTGCCTATTGTGTGACATAATGGTGGAGTTCGGCTTTTGAATATAAGCAGTATGAAAAATGTTTCCTATACACAGTATGTCCCAGTTAATATTAGGGATAATACAGTAAAATGTGAAGTGGAAAACACCTACAATCAGGATATACCAAAGGTAATGTGGCTAGCAAAACATTATTCTACCTTCACCGCTGGCTATCTGTGTATTGCAGTACATTAAATGCCTAGAATACCACTCAAGCAGACTATTTTGCAAGAATATGTGCATACATTTGCCAAGAAGTCTGTTCTTTAACTTTGTGGGCATGTTTGCCTGGAGGACTGTATAAAGGAATCCGTAATGAGCCGACATCAAAAAAGTCTGAGATATTGGCTCACAGAAATTACTTTTAATACAAATGTCTGATAATTTAACATTATATGTAAAGCAGAAAATAAGGAAACACATAATAGGCCCTCTTTACAGGCTGAATTTCATTCCAAAGTCCTCAGTAAATGTGGTATTACGTTAATATGAAGCCCAAAGATCAAACAGAAAATCCACAGCAGCACCAACCTGCACGGCTTTGATGATTGCAATGATGCCTGTGGGCCAGAAGCAGCAGACAGTGGTGAGGACTGCGATGGGCAGATAGTCGTGAGGCGGTCGACGGTCCATCAGGGTGATGCTGGGCGGCATTTGCATGGGGTGAATCTGACCCGGTGGGATCCCTGGGTGGGCTCCCCCCGCCGGCATGTAGGGTTGACCCTGAGCAGAGACAGAGAGTATGTTTTTAAAACAGTAGAGCAGCTTACAAAGCACTTTCCACTCGAAAGACATGGGAACATAGTGACGTGAGCGAAGAGGAGGACGGCAGCAGGATTACTGGTGATGGACAGGGAACAACAGGGAAAAAAGGCTTTATTTGCATTCTTAACAGCCGTCTGTCAAATCGATTTAGATGAATATTTTACAGTGTGGGAGTCGTGAGAGTCAGGCGAGACGTCAGAGACGACTTAATCACAGTGCAGAGCCCCTCGAAGATTAGCTTTCAAAGCCAACTGGACAATTTTCACCAGGTTTGCTTTATTACTAACCACCTGCAGAGCCGAGAGGTAACTCTGCCTCACACTGTGTGTTCATATTTCCTGGCTGTAATTAGCTGCAACACTGCAAAGGAGACAGCAGAGTGCATTGTTGCTTAAAGTTCCTCTAAATTAAACTGTTGTCACAATTGGTGTTTTTTTTTCCAATTAGCTGCAAGTGTGCGCTGTGTTCAAAGACACCAATCACTGTGCATGTCTAAACCTCATCAGATTAAATTCATCAGCCTCCTTCCTGGAAATGTCTAAAAATCACAAAGATCAATTTGTGCATTTGTGCAAGTTGAGTATGCTGCAGAGCAGATTTTAGCTCTTGATAAATATTATATTTGCATTCAAACCCACACTCCTGTAGTCCTCTGCACACAGAAATTACAATTAGGACACTACACAGCTGCACTTTCCTCTGTTTGATGATTCACAGTCACTTTCCGCTGCCTCATTTTGCCACTTTGATGTTCGGTAATGCAGTTTACAATTGTTTTATCAACTAATGTGTTCCCATTTGTAGCACAAATTTTAAAAAAAACAAAAAACAACAGGTATATGTTGAATTATTAAATGGCACAAAACCAATAAAGATCTTGAGGACAGGCTTTATATTTATATAAACTGCTTGCAGCTCAACCAAATTTTTTTTTAGGTACTATGGTTCACAGCATATTTGATAGCTCCTTGCAGTCAAAGTGGTCTAATTTTATAATTTATTTAGAGTCTTGGAGATGTAAAACTCTCATGTACTGTTTTTCACTCTGAATCAACCTGTGTGTAAAAAATTAAGTGTCCTTTAGACTAATAAAATATAATCTGGAACTCCAAATCTGTTTAACAAAGTGCATATGATAAATAATGCAAACAATCTGTTAACACAACAGTGTGAGGAACAAGCATTCAGCGGCTATTTAACTGTAGTATTATGACCTCTTCTTCAAAAATAAGTACATAAAAGCATCATCGACCAATAGAGCTGTTTCAGACACTGCAGGAAACTTTTTTTAAAATGAAAAATGTGACTAAAACTGCAGCACTTTCACAGCAGTGAGACGGAGGTCATGATATATGACAACTAAAACAAATGTAGTTTCGGAAGTAACGCAAAATTTGACACATTTTCTAATACTTCCCTAGGGAGGTTTTTAGATAATTATTATTAATTATGCACAGTTAAATGTCCAGGTAATTAATGGATCAGCCACACAGCAGGCAAATGAAATGACTTATAGAGTGAAGTTTGTCTCACTGATATGACAGAAAAAGTACAATGTAAGGTAGCAAACATCCCACTTGTGGATCTATATCTGCATAAGCCATAAAATAAGACAAAAAATAATAAACCAGCCCACACATTTATGAAGTGAAAGCATATACAACTGTCCAGATACACATTTTTAAATATAAGATCAGGTAAATTTAACATACTGTGCTGCTAATTGAACTTTATTTAGCACTTTAAAATGTTGTGCTCAAGCTCTTCCATGTTTTTATGTTACTTGTTTTCTAGTGATTTCTGTTCATTTTAATTCTTATTACTTATTTCCAAACTACTCTCAATCGTTTTCTATTCTGTGGTATTGATAAAGGCTGGGAGAACGATATTATTGTGTGCACTGGTGCACAGAGAAATGACAAATAAAGAAATCTTGACTGAAACAAAAATAATTGATTGAAAATAGAAATAAGAGAAAGAAATATGACACTGGACGGAGATAGAAAATAGGAACAGTTTAAAGCACCAGGACCAACATAACTAGTATAATTTTTTCCTACAATTAGCGTCAAATTCATGTTCCTACTGAGTAACACTACAGTAAATTATAAGAAATGATTCACCTGCAACATCAGAATTAGATCTGTGAATGTAAAGTTGGGAATTTCAAACTCTGCATCAGCCTGATGGGAAATTTGTGAAGCCTTTATACTCACTGATGCCATGGGGTAGACGGGTACGTAAGCCGTGCAGGGCTGCAGCTGAAGCGGGTATCCTGGGTGGAGGTAGCCCACAGGGGGGTGCGCCATGGTGCCTCCAGGGCCCTGGGTCTGGACGGTGTAGCCCTGCGGGGCCCCCGGAGGTCCCATTGGTCCGCAGTGGAACTGAGTCTCTTGGAGGTATCCCTCTGAGCCTGGAGGAGGAGGCGGAGGGGGGTAGTTGGGCTGCGTGCCCGGTGCCGGAGGCATGTTGGGGTGCTGGGGAACGTTGGGGTCTTGTGGGCCGGGCAGATAGGGAGGAGGCTGCATGGTCTGACGGCCGGAGTCATCGAGCCCTGAGAGAGGATGATGAAGAAGAAAGAAGAGGGAGGAAAAGACGGAGAAGGAGAGCAATCAGAAATAGAAAAGGCAGAGGAAGAACAATAAAAGAAACAGATGTAAGAGTGAGGGCATGTTATCTAACTGGAGCACTGCTACACGTGCTTATTGAATGTAATGCGTCTTATCTGGCTGCTGAAGAGGAGAAAAAACAATTACACAGCTCCTCAGCAAGACTTCAAAAGGCATTTGCAAAGCCTGATATTTCCCAACCTGCAGTCTAATGATGACAGTGATTGACATTTTCGATCCCCAAGAAGAAGAAAGGCCTTTTTCTATGCTTCTGCCTTCACAATGATGTTTATTAGCAGTTAGAAATGAGGCATTTCAGCCACGGAAGAAACTCATTCCAATGCATCCATCTGCCTCTGGACGTTTGACGCAAACACCTCAGCTCCCTTTGTGTTTGTTTAACACTGAAAATGACTGATGGGGTGTTGTATTTTCGCAGCGGGGAGGTGGCTGGGGTAATCCGCTCTGACAGGGACATGAGGAGGAGAAGGAAAGAAAAATGGAGATGGACGGAGGAAGGAAGGAGGATTTGATGGGACAGAAAAAGCAGAGCAGGAGGCGGGAGGCAAGTGGAGTGGCTGAGTGATGAGGGATGACGACTCGTGCTCGGGGACCGGCTTTACGTAACAGTTCCCAACCCTGTCACAAGCAGGAAGTGGACCAGAAACAGACAGAGGGGAAGAGGAGGCAGCGCGAGGGAAGGGACACCTTTAAAAGGTCATGAGGTGACGAGCAGCACGGGCCTGTGACATCTCTGTGTATTTAGATCTGGAGATGTTTCTGAGTCCGGAATCTGCGTGTGGAGGATTTTCAGTTGAATCCTGATCAAAAACAGGTGACAGTGACTTTAAACAACACTTTTTTAGCAGACGTGCCCAAGAAAAAAAAAAGCAACATCCACAAAGAATAACCTTGTAGTAGGTCAGAGCCTGTATGAAATGTCACATAAACCTATATGTGGATAAGTGGAGTAAGAAGAATAAATAGACTGAGGTCAGTGGGGATTTAACCCCATCAGGCCCCAGGGGAATTTCACTACCTTCATGTTTATGCTCTTATCTTGGTCATTCTAAGGACAAACCATTCATGCTGTATCTTGTTTTATTCATAACAGTCCAGGCTATTCAGATCTTACATTATATATTACGATAATATTTCCAGAGTTATTTATACCCTTAATAGAAAGGAAAAAATGAAATGAAAAATGAAAATGTTATGCTTTTACACATATCTTTCCATAAACTGCTGGCAGTGAAGATATCTTTTTGTGTATCTGTATAGGAGATTGTCTGGAATCTGGAATTATTAGATCAGTGATGATGGAAAACTGTATAACTTAGAAACTGCATGGGGGAAATATGTGCCGAACAAAAATGCCTACAGAGTTGACAAACCAGGCAAATGTTTACAACTCGCTGCATTAAAGACTTCAGGAGCAACTCAGCTGAGAAAAAAGGAAGTGAATTTGGATGCAAAGTGCATTTGTTGGGCTCCAAAGGTTGTCCTTTGGAGTCATTGTTCTGCAACATGTAATTACAAGCATCATTTTGTTGCCACTATAACACAGTAGATATCAGTCAATTGTATACGTATATATTTTTATAAACCTTTTCTTTTTTACTTTACCATGTTGTATTATTTCACGATTATTTCCTTTTTTTCTTGCCTCTTTTTTGTTCCTACACTTTAAGAAATTAAGCTATAAAATAACAGATAAAGTACTGGCAGCTCTTTACCCAAATTTTGTCCTCTAATTAAAAAACACTGTGTTTATATTTGAAAAACAAATGTACAGACAAAAAAAAAACCTTCCCAAAACAAAAACTGCAAGATATTGTACCTTTTAACAGGACATTTTCCTGTTATTTAATTGCAAATATATTATAAAAAAGTGACATTTACAACAAATACTGGTCATAGGACATTTTCTGTTATTAAATGGTATATATACAGTAAAAACAAAAAACAAAAAACAAAAACTTAGTAATACTTAATAAATTGTTCCAAGTTAGCTTGTGATGTTAAGAGCATTTACTCTTAACATCACAAACAAACAGGAACAAAGACATCAAGCACATCAACTGATAATAATGCAATATGATAGCGAGAATAAATGGAAACACACCTGTGAATCACACACTGGTGACAATTTATGTAAACATATACAGTCATACAGCTGTTCATACACAGATTGCACATCGTACAATCAGTACAGCAGGTTCTGATTGGATTATATGTTTATATGTTTTATTCTTTATGACAAGTGGAAGTGCAGCTGAGTCAGGCACTGATCAAAGCTGTAGGTTTTACTGGTCAAATAGAAAATTCTCCTGTTACCAGACAACTTATGAGCAACTGCACACAGATTTCTTTTCTTCTCACAGGAGACGCTGAGTAACAGGAAAAGCTCAATTCTACCTGATGACTGTGTGCACAAAATGTGTGGCAGTGGGACACAATAATGTTACACAATCCTGCAACAATCCCCACATTTACAAATAATTCTGTAATCAGTGTCCTTATTATTCCTATAACAAAGACAGGATAAAGGACAGGATGTTTAAAAATGACCTGTATCTGGTTGCCGCATTTGGATGTTGGATACAGGAGCTTTGAAGAGGCTGATAAACTAACACTTTGCAGATCATTGACATTACATGTGTTACATCAGCATCCTATCTGTATTCCATCAATACTGCTGTGGTTGCTTCCTCATAAATACCCCGGCAGGAGTGCTGTAGCTGTTTGATTAGCATCACTGGATGCTGTTGTCCACCCATTGTTTAATTATAGCCCCACAGATCTGATTAACACACGAGACAGTGGTCACGTTTGCAGCCCAAAAAACTGCAGCCTGCTGCTCCAATGATAAAAATCAGGTGTCATCACCAGCTTCGTTTCTATGTGTTTTTCAATGGAAAGCTGTAGTTTTCTGGGAGTTTGAGCTCCATCTGCACGAGTTGGTGCTTTAAAACCGTCAAATAATAGAAACTGGAAAGGTGAGATTATCTTTTTATTGTTATTAAAGGCTGTAAAGGCGTAAAAGGACACCCACATCATGCCAGGAGACGTAGGCCTGTGTGTAATGATGGTGATAAGGCGCGTATATGGAGAGAAAAAGAACAAGGAGTGCGTGGGATTTGACAGAAAATCTTTACATTTAGGATAAAAAATAGATACAATTCTGATTTTACGCACAGATATAATCACAAAAAAAAGTCTCTGATTTAAAGCCCCTGTGGTGATTTAAAAAAAAAAAAATAAAAAATCCCCCCCCCTTAAGCTGCACCCGCACCGCGGTGCATCCTCCTATAGAAGCAGCGGCTCCAGATGATCTCCATCACACAGTTAAAATCATCTCACCGTGTTTTTCAGACGACATGCCTTCCGATCTTCTGTCCTCGGATGTGTTCTTTTACTCCAGCTGCTGGTGTGAATAAAGAAGCAAGAAAAGAAAACCTTTTTGGTGCGCGGTGATTCCGGTTATTCCAAGCGTGTGCAGCCCATCCTCAGGACGCCTTCATCCTTACAAAAAAAAAGGAGAAAAAAAAAAAAGAAAAAGAGAAAAAAGAAAAGAAAAAAGAAAACACCCACGTTTTAATGTAAACTTCAGTTTTTTTCTGTATTAAATCGAGGGCAGTCGTGCGTCAGCGTGCGCACAGGTCTGCTCTCTCTCCTCTCTGTGTGGCCGCTTCTAATAAGGTCTCTCCGCTAACGCGTCGCCGTACATTGAATTAACGAGACACAAAGCTATCGTTGCCTTAAAGCGACAGCCTGGATTGTGGAGAGGGGAAGAAAAAAAAACGCACAGGCTGGAACATCCCATTAAAGCGCAACAAAGAGGCTGAACTGGGTGGATTTCCTTCCTTACGTGACATTTGACCCACGTCAGTTCTCAATTGATTCTTCTGGCAGATTTTCTGTGTAATTTTTTTGCTGCAGAAGGTCAAAATAATCTGGTGATGCTACAAACAGAAATCACAGGAAGACAGGTTTCTGAATACAGATTTTATTACTGTACAATAAATTACAATCCACATTTTCCATGTTCATTTGGTCTGTTGGTTAAAATCAGTCCCTTCTTCATGTAAACATCACACCTCCAACCTTCCCCAGATGCTCCTCCATTTGTCTCACACTTTGCACACAAAGAAACACTTCAGTGGGTGTAGAGGGAGGCGGTGAAGACGATGTCCCTGCGGATGGACAGGGACGCCTTCTCCATCTTGCTGCCCAGGACGGAGTCTCCCACGATGCGGGCGGCCTGACGCACCTCCTTCAGCACCTCGTCCAGGCGCTGGATGCAGCGGACCACCGTCCCCTCCTGGACGTCAGTCAGCTGGGCGATCTCTGCGAAGGGCTGGGATAGAAGAGGAGTTAAGTGTCTTGATGTTGAAGTGTTTTAAGAAAAAACACCAGTAAACAGTTGATTCTATAACAAAGTGATGATTGCTTCTGTAAGACACTCTGTAAATGAAGTGAAGTGCAGTAAAAACTAGGGATAGACCGATCATCATGGCCGATATTTGGCATTTATTGGTATCTTTATATCTATTAACCAATTATTGATAAATTGAAGCTTTGATGCAGCCCCGTCTCTCTGTCTGTGGTCTCACAAATGTCCCTCAAGACTCCACAAACTGAACAAGAAACACAAGCCGTGACCACAAACCAGGACATCATCAGAAGGTAGCTTTAAGATCTGGACTTTTGTGGGCGTTAAAAGTGACAGAACAGTGTAACATTAGGAAAATAGAGACACAGCTGCAGGGGACAAACTGATCAATCTCAGTCGATCACACATAAACTCTTTTGTGATGAGACTGTTCATTGGAAATGCTTTGTTTTTGGTTGATCTTCAAATAAGACGTAGAATGACATGATTATGATTTTTGATGAAATATCACAACTTTAAGCATCGATTTGACTATTTTTTCTGATAAAAATGCACATTACAGACGAGTAGTTTAAAGACCATCAGAAAGTTGGAAATCAGGGGATTCTCTCAGGTTTTACTGTTTCTGTTTTCTAAAAAAATGTGTAATTTTAGTGATTTCTTCAAAGCAAAATGCCTTTTAATCCCTTCGATGGGTTTCAGGGTTGAGATGGCTGTGTGATTTCTCCTATACACATAATAATAATAATCATCATCATCATAATAATAATAAATTAATCAGCCCCATGTACAGCTGGTATTACACCATGTAATCTATAATTTGATACATTATCTTGATACTGACATCTGATCTTTTCATTAATAAGTTTCTCTTCATCAGGTTTCAACCCTCATTGTTTGGATTTAAAGATGCACACCAGTCACAGCTGGTGGATTAGCATTAGTTTGCGATACCCTTTTCTGTCTTTTAGTGGAGAAAGAGCAGGTGACCCTGATTACTTGTTAGCTGGATTAAGGTGGATCTTTTTCTTAAGAAACTCCACAGATTGCATTTACACTTTCCTGAGTCAAACCGCCTCATGATGACGTGCAGGCGCCCGTCTGATCCTACATCCATGTGTTTAGCATACATTTACACCCGCATTAAAGGGGTAGTTTAGTGTCTTTGAAGTGGGGTTTTGTGAGGTGATGTGAAGTGTTTAGCTACTTCAAACTGCTTGAATTGGAACAGCTGTGCAGTGAAGAACAGTGTGCAGAATGGCGGCACTTATGTGTAGGAATACAGAAGTTGTAAGGTTCAGAACCTGCAGTGACGCCAAGGTAAAGCAGTGAGAATACTCTAAATGTAGCGTACATTTACACACAGTACATTTTTTTTGGGTGGACCTCTTTTTAAGTGGCTAAAATGTTTTTCTGCTGACCTGGTCCAGAGCAGAACACCACTCTGGGAACATGTCAACTGTGGGTCTTCAAAGGACTTAAACTGTCCGTTTAGCAGCATACAATTGTGCACTTCCACTAAACCCACCAGAGTCTTACAAAGCTTGCTCAAATCAATCTGTCAAAGGCTGATATGGACTCTGCAAAGCTGCTTTGAGAGCAACAGAGGGCACACTGGTGCATCTCAAAAAATTAGACCATCACAAAAAAGTTTTATGTTTTCCATCAGTTATTTTAAGAAGTGAAAACACTCATTACATTTAAAGTGAAATATTTCAGGCCTTTTTTTTTTTTCTTTTTTTTTTAACCATAATCTTTACTCAAAACAGCATCGACCAGGAGATGTTAAAGCGCTTTATGCTTCCATCTGCTGATAAGCTTTATGGAGATGCAGATTTCTTTTTGCAGCAGGACTGAGCAGCTGCCCACATAGGCAAAACTACCATCCAATGGTTTACAGAAAAATGATATTACTGTGCTTGATTGGCCAGTCGACTCACTGGACCTTCTATTCTGATAACTTGAGATACTGAATTTCAGATTTTCATGAACTATAAGCCATAATCCAAATTAAGACAGAAATATGTGGAATACTTCACTCTATATGTAATAAATATAGAATAAATGTGAATGTACCTTTTGGAAAAAAAATACATAGGAAAAAAAAGACATTTTTTTACAATCAGAGATGCACAAGTATAACTGTTTTCACTAGTCTGCATGACTACGATCATTTTAATAAGTACAATTGTTTGGCTGCCCCGTTACTATGCATTTGATCTTATCCAGATGAAGACAGCATCCTAACACCAGATGCATCACATGTTAAACCTCACCATGCCTCTGGCCCAGCAGTACACCACCTCCGTCAGACCAAACTTGAACTGGCCCACAAACTCCTCAGCGGTCTGAGGTATTTCACACTCCCGCTGCAGCTCCCCGATTCGCTTGGCGACTGACAATACCTTATCAATGCCCTGGAATAAAAAGCAACACCAAGAAAGAAATAACAGGATAAAGTGGGTAAGAAACTGCCAGACACACATTTACGTTTTACAAGCTGCTCTTCACTTTGCATTAACAGGGTGACCTTGTCATTTATGTCCAGGAAATCAGTTTTGCAAACTGCGCCATGGTGTTTTACTCCTTTTTGACAGGAGGACTTAGAAACTGCTACTTAAGTCATTATTAATTCAAGCCCTCATAAAGCACTTTCATGTCGGGGCAGCTCTGTACACTGACGCAGCAAAGGCGAATGAGTGATTTACTCAGTGACTGGGATGACTCAAGTGAAGTGTTCTTGTTGTCCTTTCTGCAGGATGTTATGCATCAAGTCTGTACAACATGAGTGACTTTGTTTGTGACTGAGTTTCCACAGAGTCCTCACTGTGGGTTCATTATTCACTGCAATATAAGTTCCTGCACCTCTATGAAAACAACACAACCATGACTAGAAGTAGAGAGAACCCAAAAATGGCAGTATGATACAGTTATAACAAAAAAAAAAAAAAAAAAAAAAAAAAAGAAGAACATCAATGATTTTTTTTAAAAATTAAAAATGGAATCAACACGTCTCTTCCTCACACTTGTCATGAAACACCTAAACAAATTTTTAAAGATTCCATCTCCGTCAACTAGTTCAGAAACAATGAACTGACAATTGGCTTGCTGATCAATCATGTACATCAAATTTTAACACATTGATTATCAATTAAGACTTTATGAGGGGTAAATGATTTTTTTTAAAAAAGAAAAAAGAAAAAGAAAAAAATTACTCCAGGTTCTAAAATGTGAAGAGTTACAACATTGACTCTCAGCACTAAATATCTTTAGATTAAACTAGTTGATTATTGGCTGGTTGATCAGTCACTGAACAAACTGCTGACATCAAATTTAAACACTGATCATCACTGACGACATTTATTATAAAGCAAAAATGCTGTAAAAAAAACAAAAAAAAATCACAAATCCCAGGTTTTAGAACGTGAAGATTTTCACTTTTTTTTGATGGACATTGAAAGACTTTAGATCTTTTACTCATTTTTATGCTTTTTAAGTAGAATGCCAGAAAATGACCCATGATACAAATATCTACTTTTGGTATTTTGTGGTGCAGGTTTTTGAGAGTTGATCAGACAAAATCACCAATTTGAACGCATCAAATTAAATTTACCAAGTTACTAATTCTGAAAAAATGACAATGCTTCACAGTATGGATCTTATGCAATATTAATTTGTTTCC
Source organism: Stegastes partitus (assembly GCF_000690725.1). Lineage (NCBI taxonomy): Eukaryota > Metazoa > Chordata > Actinopteri > Pomacentridae > Stegastes > Stegastes partitus. The sequence goes on from NW_007578480.1 coordinate 348,754, forward strand.
ATACTTGTCTCCTATCTGCTTTGTGTAAACACTGCCTGCAGTTCAGCTGAAAAGTCTGAATTTTTGATATGTGGCTGTTGGTTGCAGCTGAATCACTAATGGCTTCATAACTGCACCAAGAAGTGCAGAATTTGTATGTTTTTTTTGCTTTTTTTTGTTTGTTCCAGAATGTGGTTAAAACTAATGGCGTATCTAAATACAACATGCAGAAAAAAGTGATTTTTACAAATTATCCTGATTTTAGGCTCAGATTACGTTTTCCGACTAAACAATAAGTCACAGATGAGTCTGTCAAGGACTGTCACAAAAATCAGGTGATTCTTTCTGCTTAAAATTAAAAAAATAAAAAAAAAGATAAAATGTCTTTCAAACCTCACCTCCTGCAGCGTGTTAGTGATGTGCGGCTCCACTTGTGTGTTCTGAGTAAAGACCAAACAGGACAGCAGGGCGGCACTCTCCTCCGGTGCCAGCGGACTCAGGACGTTCTCGAACAGCAGCTCGGTAAGCAGCAGCTCGTGGCTGCTGATCTGACAAGCTACTCGGCCTTTGAGCTGCACGGCTCCACTGCTGTCGATGTACTGCAGAGACTGAAGGACCTGAAGGAGACAAAAACCTCTGTGTTTGATAAGGATCAGCAGAGTCAAACTTTCAATGGGCTGCTGGCAATTAGTCTGTGGAAATGACAGTTAATCAGTTGATCTGTGACTTTTGGATCCAGACTGAAATATCTCAACAACTATTTGTTTGAAAATTAATGGTTCTTAGAGGATGAATTTAATGTCCTGCTAGGAAGATGACATTTTTGTTTTTAGCGAAATAACTAAAATAACTTAACAATTATTTGATGTTTTTGCTCATGTTAAACTTTAACTATTTAAATTTAGTTCAAATATTGACATTCTCTTTATCTTAACCTGTACTTTGAGATAATACGCAGTTATTAAGCGGAGCTAATTAGTGACCAGGTACAAAGTGTGGATTTAAGCGCTAAATCTTGATGGCTGACACATTTTATTAGGCATCTAAGCAAATATTCAAAGATTTATTCTCCAGCAACCAGTACTGAAACAACTGATAATTGATAATATAGTTGACAA
>NW_007578481.1:0-9414 GCF_000690725.1 Stegastes partitus
GAGCACTGCAGCAAGGGAAGGAAACGTGGAAAGAAGAAGCAGATTTGTGTTTATGTGGGAAGTTGCGACATTCCTGGCTTTTGTCAGACTGACAGAAAAATCAATATGAGGCAGGTCTGCAGGTCCGGCAGCAGATATTTCAGCAAAGCATGCAGGAACAGGCGTTTCACAGTCAACCGGACACCACAAACACTGTGAGGGCTTCTCCAGCTGCAACGACAAAGGTAAGGTTTTCACTTCACGACCGACAAACTGTGCATTTATATGACTGGAACGCGTCTTCTTTTCTTTTTTTTTTTTTCACACTTTCTTTGACGGTGTGTTGAAAAGTCTGTAGAAAGCCTCGTGTTCGATCAGTTCAGAGAAACGCTGTTAAAAACAGCCGCATTGTGCAAGAGGTTCTAGAAATTCTCACCCTGCAGCTACAACTGTCATTTATGATCATTCACTTCAAAGACGGGTGTAGAAGGTTAATAACAGTGTTGAATCAGGTTTTAACATTTTTAATACGCTGAGTTTATTCTAACAATACACTATGTAGGACAGGGTGAGTACACACCTGTTCACTATGAGTTATTGCTTTACTTCTAATTCAAACACTATTTGCTCTGATTTGAAATTTTAAAAAATGTTGCTTTGAGTTCCTACTTTAATGCATCTGTTCCTGACTGTTCATTAAACAAGAAATAGTTTGCTCATCAACTTAGAAATATTTCAGTTAGTTGAGAGGTGACACTGTTGGATCATTTTGTGTTTAGGTGACACTCTACAGGTGTGTTCACTTCTGTCATCTGCTGCACCTCCTGTGAGTTTGATGACCTGTTAGAAGCAAATGATGAAAGATATGCACAAAACAAAACAAAAAAAAAACACATTGGGTTTTTCTTGAACAGATATTCGAGTCATGATTTAAAGAATACGTAAAAATAATGTGATTTTTACTGTGGTCTCTTCCAAACATGCATATTTTATTACATCATTTGTAAAAGCTTCATTTATAATGGTTTGTTGTGACATATTTTAAAACATAAATACAAAAAATACAGCTTCTGCAGCTTGGATAGTGCACTTGTCTGTTTTGCAATTTCAGTAATGTTTGAATTAATGGTTTCACCCCAACAAATGTTGCATTTTAAGGCACAGCTGGAGACTGAAATATTCAGGCTTTTACCTACGATAAATTGCCCTGATTCCACATTTCTCACAGACGTTTAAAAAGTACCCGCCAGAGCGTCAGGAGATGCTACATGTGTGTTTCTACAGGCTATGTTAATGTCCTCCCTACGACGTGCAAGCTGAGCATTAATCTGTGGACCGCCCCTCGTCATTTATCGCTCCTTTAATTGGCTCAAACTGGACAAGAAGGCAAACTTAATCTTGTACTGTTTACAGGTACAAACACTAATAAAACGTATTGTTCAGTGTGGCGGGTGGCAGCAGTAATGATCGCTGCAATATGGCACATTCCACTTATCAGCTAAACGCAAACATGTCAACTTTTCAAATGGAGCTTTACGATCCAAGCTCGCATCAGGCAGGAACGACTGTGTAATGAACAAACTAAGAACACTGCAACACTGAAGCTGCACCAGTGAACCATAAGCCTTCCAAAGCAAACAGTCTGACGGCTTCACCTTCTTCCTACCAACCTCACTACGTGCTCACATGACTGCCTTATATTTACGCTGTTGAACCGATGTGACATTATTAAATGTGTTAAGCGTTGTCCAACTTTTGGCTTTCTCCCTGGATGTCTTGTTAGGTGGAGGGCAGGATGTGGATGCTGCTCTTGCTGTTGGTTTGTGCTGCTTTAAATCTGCAGGTATGGATATACTGTAACATTGTCCTTAGAACTTGTCAATAAAGACAAAAAAAAGAAGTAAAAACAAATATTTAGAAATATGAAGATAGGCGGGCTTCACTTAAGACTCGCCTGACACTCTTCAAAAACAAAAAAGTCTGCATTTAAAGCTCATTAATGTTTCCTGTTATATCTTATAAACTTTGGTTTTCGTTGGAATTTAGAGACTTTCTTGAAGTGCAAACTGTTTGGAGCCTTTCTCATACAGTGTAACACTGACAAAGGCTTCCAAAATAGTTTTTTTTCAGGCTTTGGATGGCACTCAGATCTAGCTTTTGCACACCATACTGAGCTTAGTGGAGCTGATTTAAATGGTTAAATAAACTCGTTGTGTTGACGTTGTTGTCATATGGTGGAAAGTCTTGCAAGACAGAGTGTGCGTAATTAAACAACACCAACACTTCTGTTGCCAAACTATTTCCATATGACTTCTTTTTTATTTTTTGCAACAAAACCTTCCTTTTCAGTGTTTCTCTGGTGCGTCGCTCCATTTGCTTTGAACATGTGAAGTCTGCATATCAACAAAGTCTTAAAATAAAGTTTATAAAGTGTATCCAACATTTCCAGTATCTTTGCATCTACAGTTACAGTCAAAAGTGTGGACACACCTACTCAGTCATGTGTTTATCTTAATTTTACTACTTTCCACAGTAGTGATACTTACGGCCCACGAGAGCCAACTGGCCAGCTGACTGTTTCGTAAATTTCAAAGAAAGATGAGTTTAAGACCATCACTCGTGTAAAGTCTACAGCAAACAGCGCTATCAAACTAATTTAGTCAACCATATTATGGCAAAAAAATAAATAAAAAATGGCTCAGGTAAAGACAAATAAGAGCCTAGCATTACTTGAAGACATGAAGATCAGTCATACTTGTAAACTTCAAGAACTCTGAAGTGTCTTCAAGTGCAAAAACCATGAAATGTTGCTGTGGTGACACCGGCTGTCATGAGAACCAAGTGTTCATATCAGATTACCATCAGTGCTTCTCAGAGTTCAAGCAGCAGATAAATCTCAATATCAACAGTTGGAAGGAGACTGTGGAAATCCGAATCATGCTTCCACAGTCAAACTGCTGCAGAGAAACCACTACTGAGAGAGACTAAGACAAAGAAGACAAATGTTGGAGCCAAAAACACAAGGAAAGGCTTTGGTCTATGAAGTCCAAATATGAGGATTGTGGTTCCATGTCCTTGTAAGACATGGTGTCAGATGGGATCTACATGTGTGGTTTCCACCATTAAGAATGGAGGAGATGTTTGATTTGAGCTTCACTAGTGACACTGGAGGGGTTTCATACAGAAATTTACACTCAACCGCAATGGCTACCACACCATCGCATCTCTGAGATCAGTGGGACCATTATTTATGTTTCAGCAGCAAAATGAGCCAAAGCACGTCTCCCTGCTTTGTAAGGGCTGCTTGACCAAGAAGCAGAGTGATGAAGTTCTGCATAGCTCAATCATCTGAACTAAACCCAACTGAGGTGGTTCTTGATGAGTTGGAATGCAAAGGGAAGGAAAAGTGGGCAACAGCAGCTCGGCATGTTTCTTTTTATGTCTTCAAGACAGTGAAGCTGGTTGAGCGAATGAGGATGATAAAAGTAGAAGGCGATTACTTTGAAAAATCTAAAGTGGGAAACATATTTTACCATAGTTTTTTGCAAACCAAATAATGCCGTTTCATTCTACAGAAAACAGAAAACACTAAAAATAAAGAAAACTCTGGAATGGGTAACTGTGCCCAAATTCTTGACTGGTACTGTTCTTCTCAGCAAGAAAGTCAATGAACTTTTGGTTATTTTTTTAAATTTACAGAAACACTGTAACCTTCCTACCTACAGGTAACCACGTGCTACCCATCATGCTTTGTGAGTGGACAAAAAGCTCTTTGCAGTGGACAGAGGTACTACCAGGTTCCAGCTCTGCCTCCCAACATCACCCACCTCTTTCTGGACAATAACTACATCAGTGAAATCAACAGGACCTCCCTCAGGGATTTTGGTGAACTGCAACAATTAGATCTCGGAAAGCAGAACGTAAAGCTCGTCATAAGAAACAACGCTTTCCTCCGGCAGAGAAAACTGACACACTTGGTCCTAGGTTATAATGTTGACCTTCAACTGGAGCCAAGGGCATTTGCAGGACTGTTCAATTTACAATCCCTGTTTTTGGATTATTGCAGTTTGACAGGCTCCATACTGACGGAGAGCTATCTGCAGCCACTTTGGTCCTTAGAAAAGCTTGATCTCTTTGGTAACAATATCGTGAGACTCCAGCCGGGTCTGTTCTTTCAAAGGCTCAAAAAGTTCACGCACCTGGACCTCAAACTGAATAAGATCGAAAAAGTTTGTGAAGATGATCTTGTTGGTTTCAGGGGGTTATATTTTACATTCCTAAACTTGCATTCCAACAAGTTATTCAAAACACCTAGTGAAGACTGGCTAAGTTGTGGAAACCCGTTCAAAGGGATTGCATTTAATACTCTTGACTTATCTAGCAATGGGATGGACCTAGACAAAACAAGGCAGTTTTTCAAAGCAATTCAGGGGACTCCAATAGCTCATCTGATGTACTCTGGACACATTGGTAAAGGGTTTTCCCATCACAATTTCCGTGATCCAGATGAAAGCACATTTGAAGGCCTCAACAGCAGTGCTATTGACATTTTTAATATGTCTAAAAACTATATATTTGGTTTAGAGAGGGCTGTTTTTAGTCCTCTAAAAGATGCAAGAATTATCGACATCTCCCGAAACAAAATAAATCAGATTAGCAAAAATGCCTTCGATGGTGTTCAGGGGCATTTAAAAATGCTCAACCTGTCATTCAACCTCCTGGGAGAAATATATCGTCACACATTCCCCAATATGACAGAACTCAGGGTGTTAGATTTGTCTTACAACCACATTGGGGTGTTGGGATACGAAGCATTCAGCGATCTTTCCAAATTAAAAGCTTTATATCTGACAGGGAACTCACTGCGAGATCTGGGTTTTCCTGCGGCACTGCCAAACTTAGAATTTCTTCTTTTGGGTGATAATAAGTTGAGTTCACTCTACAATATCATTGAACTGGGGAGTAACAGTATTCATGTGGATGTCACAGAAAACAGACTAACAAACATGGAGGACGTTTATGTCATTTTAACTCATTTCAAGCATCTCAAGAATTTAATGTACGGAGGCAACTTCATCAAGTGGTGCACTCTAAGTGAGAACACCAAAATGCCTCATAATAATAGTTTGAAAGTGCTGGATCTTTACGACAGTTCCCTGCAGATCATTTGGGCACAGGGGAAGTGCCTCGATCTGTTTGATCATCTCAACAATCTGCTCGGTCTAAATATCAGCTTCAATTCACTCACAACTCTACCACCAGGGATTTTCAGTGGCCTCAGCTCGATCACAGAATTGGATCTTTCGTATAACGCCTTGACCTATCTGCAGACGGATGTCTTTCCAGTCAGCCTGGAAAAATTGTACCTGTCCAGCAACTTCATAGCCTCGCCCGATCCTATGACTTTCCAGTCGCTCATCTTCCTCAGCCTGTCAGAAAATCGGTTCCACTGCGATTGCAACCTGGAGGGCTTCCTGACGTGGCTGAACGTGACCAATGTAACCTTCCTGAGCCCAGTTGAAGAGTTCAGGTGCGAGTTTCCAGCTGACGTCCATGACCGTCCTCTTTGGCAGTATGTGCTGGATGTCGAACTGTGTGAACAAGATGACGAAAAGGCCGTGGCAGGTCTGAAGTTTGCTCTGTTCATCTTCTCTGCCCTCCTCGTCACTACTGTCATCCTCAGCGGGATTGTTTACGCCCGACTCAGGGGCCACATTTTTATCATCTACAAACAGATCGTCGGGAAGGTCATCGAGGGCCCAAAACCAGCGCCTCCCGAGAATGAGATGCAGTACGATGCTTTCCTCTGCTTTACCAACAGTGACTATGGGTGGGTGGAGGCGGCTTTGCTGAGTAAGCTGGACAACCAGTTTTCAGAGGAGAACATCTTCCACTGTTGTTTTGAAGCCAGAGACTTCTTGCCAGGTGAAGATCACCTCTCAAACATCAGAGACGCCGTCTGGGGCAGTAAGAAGACGGTGTGCGTCGTCTCCAGGCAGTTCCTTAAAGGTAAAATATTTTCTCATTTGCATTTGTAGTAACAAATTAGAGGGTTAGACGAGATTTTTCTTTCTTTGAAGGAATGTTTTTGACATATTGGGAAACGTGCTGCTTCCCTTTGTTGCTGACAGTTAGATAAGAAGGTCAATACCGTTCAAATACCATATGATCTCTGGGTAACAACACCAGCCTCTTGGTTTTGCTGACCTCTTGTAGGTGAACTTTAACCTTCCTGCAGTGAATTACAGGTGCATCCTAGGACCATGTGACTTCACACTAATGAGTCGCAATAATTACTTGATTAATCGGTTGGTTCTCAATAATTAAATTAATCCTAAACTTTTTGAAAATCAATTATTTGGTTTGAATAATTTTTTTAAAGAAAAGATAAAGATCCAAATTCTTTAATTCCAGGTTCTAAAAATGGAATATTTTCAATTTCTTTACTTCGTCATGATAGTAAACTGAATATCTTTGGGGTTTGGACATTTGAGGACGTCATCTTGGGCTTTGGAAAGCACCGATCAACATTTCAAGTTTTTCTTTTTTTTTTTTTTTACCATTTTCTGACATTTTATAAACCAAACAACTAATTGATTAATTGAGAAAATAACCTGCAGATATTGTCTGTTTAGATTCTCAGTCATCCAGGTCATGGTAATTCTAAGAGCTTCAGCAGAAGACAACCAGCTCTATTTTTTGTGTTTCTTGAAGACATTTTACCTCTCATCCAGGCTTCTTCAGTGCAGAGAACTGAAGCATCTTCAGTTACAACGGAAGCTTCTTCACCTACAAATTTTCCAGAAGAAAGGTGTTGAAGCTCAATGTGGTGATGGTTGCATCTGTTTTAGGATTGTTTTATTCCACCAAACTCCCAACTAATCCAAAAACAAGCAAAGAGGTGGAGCATGAGTGGAGCTGAGGTGGACCATGGACTGTTCTTTGACGTCCTCCTGTCACTCAGAATGGCAAACACTTAATTATGCATAACTTTAAGCCTTTATACAATTCAAATAAGGGATTTTTTTTTTTTTTAAAAAACACCACTCCATACAGTTCTTATGAACAGGAAACTTAGCTGTACAGACCAAAGCCACATTTGTAACAGGTTACAAACATTAACTTCTACTGAAAAGACGATCATTACAACATGGGGGTCTATGGGGACTCACTTGCTTTTGAAGTCAGCCTCAAGTGGCCATTCGAGGAACTGCAGTTCTTGAATCTTCTGTCTTGGGTTTTTTTTAAGCCTCAGAGTTTACCACTTGGAAAAAGCTAACCTACGTCTGTCTGAAAACTGAAAAAAAGCCTTCAAAACTCATCTGTTTAACCTCAACAAAGTAGTGTAAAATATTTACATATCAGGCTAGTTCACACCTGTTGTTTCTGTGATAGTGTTGTCCCTTTTGGATTAAACAGGTGGAGGGTTGGACTATCATTGACTGTTTTTTGGCCTTTAAAATGTATTTTCCTTTCTTTAAAGGAACATTTTTGATATATTGGGAAATGCGTCGCTTCCCAATGTGTAAATGCAGCTCGCAGCATGGCCATAACAAACCTTTCTTCTGCTCCTCACTGAATTACAAAATGAATTTACAAATAAACTCTTCTAAGCACGAGCGAAACTGACAAGGTGTTGTGTCTTTGTAGATGGCTGGTGCTTGGAGGCGTTCACTCTGGCTCAGGGCCGGATGCTGGAGGAGCTGACGAACATCCTGATTATGGTGGTGGTGGGGAAGGTGTGTATTTGGCAGCTGATTTACTTATTTGACACCCACTCTCTGGATCTGGGAGCAGAAACAAGCTTCACAGCAGTATTATCCCAACTATAAATCAGTATCAGTATATCTAACAGATAATTAGCATTGTAAGCATATATTTGGAGTTTAATTCCTTGGTACCTGACAAATGTAAGTCCAGTGTTCACTTGGCTTTTAGTTCTAATATTGGGAAACAAAGGGCTCTTTTATTGATAAATGCAGGTTTTTTTCCTAAAAGCTGCCTGATGAGAAGCTAAAAGCAGGTGAGAAAACCAAAACAATGAGCCAAAAGATGTTCTAAAGCTTCTTATAGCTGAATGAAACTACAGTCAGGTGGTAAATCCTCGTAGATCCATCAGACTACTTTCACATAGGAAGTTCTGTAATTCGTCATCAATGTAAAAATATGAACTATAGGTGGTTTAAAGAGTAACTTACTTTAATTCTGTGAACTACATGAGAAAACAGCTTTAAATTTGCTGTTTTCTGGTGTTTTTTCCCAGCTGACAGAATCTCTGTAGCAGCACCACAGATCAGCAGACGACTGATAGTATTCTTGATGTGCTTTTCACCAGTAGATGTCAGGCTTCGTACGGATTTAAATTAACTTTGGTGCTGTCGTTTTTTTTTTTTACTTAATCAAACTACAACATTTTCACTTCTTGACTTTCAGTGCTGACCTTAACCTGCTTTCTGCTGTAACACATCCAAAGGTGACTCACTACCAGCTGATGAACTGCAACGCAATCAGAGCTTTTGTGAAGAGGAGGGAGTACCTGATCTGGCCGGAGGACCCTCAGGACCTGGAGTGGTTTTATGAGCGACTCTTCTCGCAGATGCGCAAAGACATCAAGGTGAAAAAGTTTGAGGAGGACAAGCCCGAGCCTGCGGAGCCAGAGATTCAACCAGACGTCGAGGACGGGATCCAGCTAGAAAACATGGGAGCAGCAGCCATGCAAGCTCTGCCTGTGTGTTAAAGAAACCTGCAATCATGAGGAAAAAGCAAGTGGTTGGCTTTTTATTTGAACAAACAAACAGTTGATCCTTTTTGAAACAATGTAGAAAAATAAAGGTGATATGGCAAAGGAAGTAAATGAATTGGACATTTTCAAAATAGCCATAAAATTAGAATCAGGGGTTCCAGATAAGGTGCCAATGATTAGAACCTTCTAAGGTAGTAACAGGTGGAACCGCTTTTAATTAAACCTTTGACACTTCAGGTCTGTGGTGTCATAATGAGGATCTTGAAGATCTAAAGGGCTCTTTAAGGCCTTCAGAGAAAACGTTGTGGATGCCTCTGAGTCTAGAAAGGGATTTTTAAAAAATGATTTGACATAACACTGTTGCCTCGCAGCAAGAAGGTCGCCGGTTTGTGTCCCGGTGGAGGCACCGGAATCTTTCTGCGTGGAGTTTGCATGTTCTCCCCGTGCAGTGTGGGTTCTCTCCGGGTTCTCTGGCTTCCTCCCACACAGTCCAAAAACATGCTGAGGTTAATTGGTGATTCTAAATTGTCTGTAGGTGTGAATGTGAGCGTGCTTGGTTGTCTGTCTCTAAGTGTAGCCCTGTGATAGACTGGTGACCTGTCCAGGGTGTCCCCTACCTTCACCCTAAGTCGGCTGGGAGAGACTCCAGCCCCCCCCACATTTAGACAAAGAGTCGACCTCAAGCAGTAACG
>NW_007578481.1:9424-15687 GCF_000690725.1 Stegastes partitus
ACTCTCCGGGTTCTCTGGCTTCCTCCCACACAGTCCAAAAACATGCTGAGGTTAATTGGTGATTCTAAATTGTCTGTCGGTGTGATTGTGAGTGTACTTGATTGTCTGTCTCTAAGTGTAGCCCTGTGATAGACTGGTGACCTGTCCAGGGTGTCCCCTGCCTTCACCCTAAGTCGGCTGGGATAGGCTCCAGCCCCCCGCGACCCTAGTGACGATAAAGCGGTGTATAGAAAATGGATGGATGGCATTCTACTGTAAGGATAATCATCTACAAGTTTGTCCAGGACTGACCACCCAAAAATCTGAGTTCTAGATAGTAAAAAAAGCCTCCAAGAAGTCCAGACCTTCACAAAAGATCTGCAGGTAACTCTTGCAGCTGGTGTTTTTAAGTGCGCGCATTTAAAATCAGGAAGTGATCTGACCTGCATGGGAGGCGGCCAGGAAAAAGCCTCTGCTGTCCAAAAAGAACACCAGAGCCAAACTACAGTTTGCCAGTAAACATTTAGACAAAGAGTCGACCTCAAGCAGTAACGTGCTTTGGACAGATTAGTCAAGAAACAGTAACAGCAGGTGTGTTTGGTGCAGCTTTTCAGGTGAAGAACTTTGTTTTAATGAAGGAAATGAAAATGGTTTGAAGTTGCTTCTCTGCTTAATTCAGTGAATTGTGTTACTTGAAGACAACATGAGGCCACCTGTCGAAAAGTTGAAGTTCATCCTAAACACACAAGAAAATCCACCAAGGAATGACTCAAACTCAGGTCAAAGCCCAGGTTGTATCGCATTGAAATGTTGTAGGTGGATTTAAAACAGAAGGAAACATGCAAGAAAACCCTAAAGCATCTTAAAACTGACAGAATTTGCATTAAAGAACTTTGCTAAGTCTGAAGGACAATTAGGCCACAGTACAAAATGACATCCATGGATATTTTTACTCAGCAAATGATTGAAGAGGCTATTTTTTTTTCATTGTCGTGGTTCAAGCACATCAGCTTTATCTGTCAGCACCGTTTCAAAGAGGATCTAATGTTTGCTTTTTGAAATAGGCCCAAACAATTTACTTACTTTTTCACATGACAGTTCTTGAATGAAGACAACCTGCTGATACCAACGTTCATGCTGCTGAAGTGTCATCAGGGAGTCGACACGCTTAAGCAGGGTGAAGTCAAAGTTCTTCAAAGGTCTTCGCCAAACTCAACCCTGTGAACCTTCAAACCTATTGAAAAACAATCGCCAAAATGACACCATTTATCAGAGCCAGAAAGTGTAAAAACAGAAAAAAGCATCTGATTTTCATCTTCCTGATGGTTCTGTCATGTGTGATGTGAGGTTCTGCTGGGAAAATCTAAGTCTAAGCTTTCTGATATTTCATACAAATGACTTTATTACATATGTCTTATTGAAAATATGCCAAACATAAGCTGTTTGCATCAGATTCTGTAAAAAACAATCATTAAAAAGATCAAATCTTTGCTCTCGGATGGACCTGTGAATCCATTTGACACTCAGTTACAGCCAACAGTCATGTGACAACAATTCATGAACTGTTCAGATGGACGATGTGTGTTGCCATACAGAAGACAGGAGACAAGTTTAGAAAGCAAATTAAAAATGTAAGTAGTAAAATTGGTAACACATGTGGGCTCTCTGAAAGATGTACATGTTGATTCAGTGTTTTGTTTTTTTTTTAATTTTGTAAAATAAGTAATAAAAAAAATGTTTGTTTTTTTCTTATGATTTGCGCCGTTATAACCGTCTCATCGGGCACCAAGGATATTTCTGAGTTCTCTTTACTTTTAGCCATGATTGTACCGTTTCCACAGAGGTGCAGGACTTTATGTTGCAGTGAAAATCCTCGATGCTTGAGAGTAAGAACTGCTGTAATTCCGTTTTGCTGTGAACGCTCCTGAACATTTTAAAGTTCATGTAACTTTTACAAGGTTCAATCACTTTCAGAGTTCTCACCTTTTAAACAGCTGCACTCCATGAACCAATGACCTGCACAAACACATGATTCTTGTTGTATTTTTGTGTATGTAAACTAATAAAGTTTTATATTATTAAGTTGATTATTTCAAGTTTTAAAAACTAATGTTTTTACCTCACCTTCAGTTTACTCTGATCATCAGAAGCAAATCTCCACACAGACTGGATCAGACGTTTCTGATCATTTGTAATCTAAGAATATAGTATTTGGCCTGTAAGACAAAAAAAAGGCTCATGAAGGATGTAATAATGATCTACTGAAATAATGATAGTGTTCAGCTCATTCGATACAGAGCTGCAACTATGAATTGATCCATTGCTGACAAGAAAATTAACAGTCAACTAGTTTCATCGTGGATTCATTGGTTTTGAGGGAAAAAAATCTCAAACTTCGCCTCTTAAATTTCAGTATTTTTAGTTTTTTTTTTACTCCTTTATGACAATAAATTCAATATCTTGTGGGTGTTGCGAAATAAAAAAAATAATCCTGAGCTTTGGGAGACATTTTACAGACCAAAGAATTAATCAATTAATGGTGAAAATAATCAACAGAATAAAAAAAGTTGTTAGTTACAGTCCTAGTTAGATTGAAAAGTGAAATCCAATGTATTCAGTGTAAAACTCATAGTAAATAAAAAATCTTGCACAAGCATTCAGAGCATTAAGGTTTCCTATTGAAACCACTAGATGGCGACAGTTAGCAGGTTTTTTTTTTTGCTGTTCTTCCATCAAGTGATCAGTGAAAACCCACAGTGTAAATTAGTGAGAATTCAGTGATCGCCACATCAAGACTGTGTCTAATCGCGCTGGGTGTGTCGTATAATGACATTACTTCTACTGAGTGAGATCATCCCTCCGAGCGCCTGTTGGACGGTCGGATCAGAGCCGATGTGAAAGGGGTCAACTGGTTTCCTTTCATTTGAGCTGCGCGTCTGAAAACAGGAAGCTACTGGGCAGAGGAAAGCTTCCGTCCTGTTGGCCTCCGCCGCCTGCATCCTCCCAGCCTTTATGAGCCAGCTGTTCTGAACATTAGAGCCCGTCTGCAGGCTCCTGCTGCTTATACACTGTGGACAGTCCATTAATCTGAGCACAGCGCAACATTAACATCTGTCCGGCCTGCTTTTATGACACAGTTGTCTATATTTTCTGGGATTTTTTTTCTTCCTTTCTTTTACCAGTGCTGCATATTGTGCCCTCAAAATGATGTTGGGCATTATTTTAAAGATAAAGGCCAGACTTGTGTTCCTTTAAAGATGTATTTTAAACTCTTTACCAGCAGGAGAGCATTCAGAAAAGAATGAATTTTCCAGCTTATTTTTTACTGAGGAATTGTTGCTCAGTTTAGTAATTCTAAAGTTAAAGATTGTTTTACGGAGGATCCACTGAGGCTGTATGTAGGTGGAAGTAACCAATCCCACTGCTTATGTTACTGTGATTAGATCTCTTTTTTGGAGGTACTTTTATGAAGTCAGTAACTCTTACCTGATATGCATTACACTATTTAGTGCACTTTGCTACTTTTAAAAATCATAATTTGCTATTGTTTAAACTTAAAGTTGGGATATTTAAACACACAAAGGCTGTTCAATTGTGAATGTCAACAAAAACCACAGTTCCGACTGTAAATTCTGCATTATATGCGATCATGTCTGAGAGTTTCAGACCCTTTTATGGCTGTTTGTTTGCAGTCAGACTAAATAAAATATGGATATAGGCTCCGGCTCTGAAAATTGAATGTGGAAGTGCCTTAAACCTGCATTCTGACTAACGTCCAGCAGGGGGCGACTCCTCTCGCTGTAAAAAGAAGTCTGATTGCATAGAAGTCTGTGATAAAATATGCCAAATTCTCACTTGATCTGCTACCTCAGTAAACATTTTCTTAATGAGTTTAAGGTCTCAATTGCTAGTTTAAAATCTTCAACACCACATGATGCTTGTTTTGGAAATTACTGTCCCATTTACAGTAAAATAGAAACGAGACGATACATGAGGGTTTGTTTTAAGCTTGTGATTGACAGCTCAATACAATATCAAAAAGTTTTTTTTTTTTTGTCTAAATCAAGATAGTTATGGCCAAATGCTTACCTCAAGGCTTCACAGTTTTAAACCACAAGCATCCATCTTTTATATGCAGTCCCTGTTTGCAGTGCTTTTCTACTGTTCTGCCAAAGAAGACTGCATATAGAAAAACAGAAACAGCCCTCCTGACATCACCCATTGGTTCATGGACATATTTTATTATTTCCTTATGGGCAATGCCATAATATTACAGTACAGATGTTATATGTGCTTGATATGTCTCGTATCCTTGTTCAGACTTTAATTTCCTTGATTTACACAAGAGTTTAAAGAAAGTATCTCTTTTCCAATCATCCTATGGGCTATACTCTTTATATAACTCATATGAATGACAACAAGTCATTTTGATGCATTGATAACATCTTAGTCACAATCTAGAGGCTCCAATCACTGTTCAGGTGGAAAATTGCACTGTACAAGTGGAATTGGTCATTTTAAAGCTTTTTCAACCAACAAAAAACTGGATTGGTTACAATCTACAGCACTGAGCAGGTCAAATAATGCAGAACCATCGATGTAATTGTTCCTGTAGACTGCAATCAGGTGTGTCAAAAGGTCGGTGACAATGCGAACGTGTTGATATTTAGCAGCTATGAGGTTTACTATCTTAGCTTAGCGTATTAGCATGCTACAAGTAGCACGATTGGCACATTGCGGCCTATGAGAAGTCATTATTTTGACAAGCATTTGGTCATAAACCAAAGCTAAATAGAATGTTTTTTTTTTTTCATGAGAATCAGGTTGGCGAGACATTTTCCTTGAAACTACGAGCTTCAACCTCATGGTGGCGCTAGAGGGAAAGCCAGGGGATCAGAAAATGAATCTTCTTGTGACCTTTTTCATCAATTCATATTTATGATATGGGGACATATTTCAGAGGTTTAAACTGTCAGGTGTGTTGGAATTCCAAACTCAAGTTACTTAATATACCTACATATATATATATATAGAGAGAGAGAGTTGTCAAATTGTATTAAGGGTTTATTCTTTAAGGGGTACTGAATTATTTTTAAATCATTGGTGTCTGTTAAAAAAAGCAGATTTTTTGGGAGAGCAGACATTGCATTCCCCTCAGTATTTAGAACAAGTGCATTTGTCTCCTTATGTTCAAATGAAACCACGGTTCAGTCGCTTTCTCGTAACTTCTCTGCATAATTTAACAAGAAGTGGGGTTTTTGTCAGGTTGACTGAAATATTTACAACCATTTTAGTGCCACTGGTTTTACTGTTTAGGTGTTTTCCAGAACAGGGGTTTGGACTGCCATCTCTGTCAGAGGTGGAAAATTAGTTTCAACTAATGAGCAGTGCTTCCTTTGTGACTTTAAATACTTAGAAACACGCATTTTCCAGTCGTATTTCTGAATGGAAATTAATGGATCACGGTGAGAAAAGAATTAAAGTTGGGAGGGAAAAAAAAGAAGGAAAAGAAGGAAAACCTGTTTTACTCCCATAAATCTGGACCAGTCGAGCAGCTCCACCAAAATCTAATTTGAAAAGTGGAAGCAAATGTTTACCTTGTAAACAAGCTCTCCAGCTCGGCGGCCTCTTCCCAGTTATTTCAAGCCTGCAGATTATACTTAGAACAGACACACATGCTTCAGAGATTCTCCCTCGCAGGGAAATGTAATAAACCCAGCCCCATGGCCATAGCTAATATTTGACCTCTGTTTAAGCAAATATAATTACAGGGATGCTCACGCAAGCCTGAGGAGGGATCCTCAGAGGGAAGTGGACTCATCTTCACTGCAGTGATTGAGCCAAAGAGGAGAAGAAAGGCGTCCACGGGGGGATCAGAGGCGAAGGGGAACACAAGCTGAGCTGTATGAGCCAAAATAAGATCTTTCCTTCAACACAGAGGCATCAAGCGAGCCCAGTGCGGGCGGTTTACTTATGTAATGTGTTTTATAGGGCTTGTTTGTTTGTGCAAGTTTGTTTTTGGGGTTGACGGGCGTGGCGGGGATGAGCGCACAGAGCATCGTGGTACTTTTCCTTCCTTTCAGAGTGACTGTTTTCAAAGCCGGAGTAGCGTCTGTGCATCATCCATTTATTTCGTTGCTGTTTTTCTGAGCCAAGTTTGTGGAAACTAGCATTTTACATTGAAACAAACAGCTTGTGATGAGCTGTTTCCAACCACAAGGTGAAATCTGTCTGAGATGCAAAATAAAGCATAACGCAGCTCTTTTCTCTTTGCTGAAGAACTT
>NW_007578481.1:17332-19564 GCF_000690725.1 Stegastes partitus
TTTTAAAACTTTCTTTTATTATAAGGCCTTTTCCTAATTAGTTTTATTGTGCTTACTTTACTCAGTTATTTATATTTTTCATCATGTCAGTCTGCTTGTTTTTTTCCGTTCTTTGCATTTAAATATTTAGTGTTTTATCTGTTTGCTTTTATCTGTTCTAATGTCTGATTTATATAACACCTTGTTTTACAAAGGTGCTACATAAAAAAGTCATTTTTATTATTTAAGATCAGGTGTTGGCATCGACTAACTCCAGAGGTAGAGATCCGGTGCTCCTCGATTATTCTCACAACAGTTTGGAGAAAGCAAACATACAAACGGCAGCCATAAACGGATCTCATTTCAAAGAGAAAAACAGGGAGAACAGTCAGCAGATTTTGTTCCAGCGTTTCCCTGGACACATTACAAAAGAGTAACTCATTCAAAATATATATTTGTCAGGCAAGCAAAACCGCTGCTGATGACGGCTCGGGTTGTTTTCTCAGTGCTTTGTGCCAGAGTGTCGTCTCCCTGTAATTAAAGCTGTCTGCCTCAGCAGGCCTGTAAGTGCAGAGCGCTTCTTTCAGCCGGTGTAATGATGTAATGTAATGAACGTCACAACACAAAAGGGTTTTTTAATCCATCTATTAACCCGCTTCTTAAAATGATTTTATGATGACGGTTTTATCTCCAAACTTTAATGGTTCCTGTGCGGAAATGCTGTCGATGGACTTGAGAAAATAGGACCCGTCCCATAATGTGTAATAAAATCTGATCGTTATTCTTGTGTAAATCAAGCGAGCAGGCGGCCTGTTTAAATCCAGGCAGTGACCTCAGGCTGTATGTAACAGATAGCACTGCAGGCGCCAGCAGTTACAATGAAACAGGTGTACGCGGTGAGGATTTAAGAACGAGCTCTTCTTTGAGCGGCTTTCATTTTATGGCCTGAATGTGTGTACGTACACAATAGCAGGACAAAAGTGATAAAAAAAAANGTAGGGTGGATGGGCTCAGCTTTAGAGATAGGAAGTCCAAAGTAGAGTCTCTACCTTTACTTCAAATGAAGCAAGCCAAGGTGGTCTGAACATCTGAACAGGATCCTTCTAGGAGCCTTCCTTTGGAGGTGTCGGAGGACAACTTGGAGGAAACCCCACTAAGGCCTTGGGATCCCCCCTGAAGTAACTGGACAGCATTTCCGGTTAGAGCAATCTGTGGAACACCCTGCTTAGACTGCTGCCAACACAACCCAGCTCTTGAAAAGTGGAAGAAAACATGTGGACGGAACGCAGCTTTGCGTGTGTTTCATTTTCAGTCAAAGGCCTGAGAAAAGCTATTAGAGACAACTAAGTTCACTTCCGCATCCCAGAACTCAACTCTAACATAAAGCAGAACTTACCCGCCTACTTACTCCACACCCGAGGAAAAGACGATCAGCGTGCCGGTTCTTTTCCCAGCTGACCTCTGAAGAAACAGGTGTTTTCACCACTTGTTTGGATGTTAGTAGCAGACAGAAAGAGAGAGAAAAAGGCTCTGATATTCTGTCAGTGATTCCTGATGCCTGTTAATAACAGGCACCTCAGTGAGGCACAATTTTGGCTTCCAGCTCTGAACCGTGGACTTCTGTTCGCTGCGTCTGTTTGAAAAAGCAGGAAAGAAAATCACCAACCAGAGCCTCCAACATGATCTCCAAATAAACCCGCAGATTCAAACTACACCTACAACAAGTGATTTTTTTTTTGGACACAGCAAAAACAGAAACATCCCCCTTGAAGTTCATACGGTGAAATTCTCAGCACAAGTTTGCTTTTCTACACTTCCAACAATTACGGAGCAACATTAGCTCTACTGTTTGGAACATCACTTATTACCGGAGGGCTCATTTCATCTCAAATCATTACATTTTTAGAACAATGCCTCTCTGACCATCTCTGATGCCTGAAAATTTTATAGCATAAAATACAAAAACTTATAAAGACATTGGAGAACCATTTTGAAACTCTAAATATTTGGTAGAACTTGTCATACCTGCTTCATCAGTTAAAAAAGTTCCTTTTACATACACGTAACATTTCAAATATCCATAGTTTATGATAAAAAAAAAGTTTCAAACAAATCAGAGACGGTGGAGCAGAAGGTCTCTGATGATTTGAGATGGAATAACCCAAAGGTTGACGGGTCTTTGGGTCTCAGACTGGCAGTGTCTTCTTTTAAAACTTTCTTTTATTATAAGGCCTTTTCCTAATTAGTTTTATT
>NW_007578481.1:20393-48518 GCF_000690725.1 Stegastes partitus
TCATTTTATGGCCTGAATGTGTGTACGTACACAATAGCAGGACAAAAGTGATAAAAAAAAAAAAAAGACATTTTAATCATACAGTACATCTTTTATCTGAGGCATGTGGCGACCTGAACACCAGAGCACACGCAGAATTGAAGCTCGCACAAATACAAAAAAAAAAAAGTGACAGGCAACAACTTTTTCTTTTCTCATCAGCTTGTAAAATGTGGCACGTTGTTGTTAAGGTTGATGTGATCGTATCTGACAACACATAATTACACACAATATCACAATATAGACACTGTACGATCTCATGGCGGTGCAAATGGCTGCTGTACGAGTATATTTAACACTTCAGTTAGCAAAATTTCATGGAGGTGTCCTTGTAAAAAAAAAAAACCAAAATAAAAACATTAGTTTCCCACAATGATGTAGCTTTTTCAATAGTGTGTGTTCCAGCATAAAAATCAAACACACAATCTGGCACGTGAAGAACGGGTGAGTACAAAACAAAAACTGTAAACAGAATATATTTAGTGGGTCCGTGCTTTTGTCTGAAACACACTGAGGCACTTGTTCAACAAACACATCTCACACCTTGTATGATTGCACATTGTATGTGTCATTTGTTTATTTTTTTTTTGGACATCTGCTATTTGTTCTGGATTGAGTTTTTAATTAAAATATCAGTTTGTCGTCAGCATAAGCTTTCAGATGAGGGGTTAGTGTTTATTGCAATAGGAGGCACGCTGGCTTCACTTTTTGGCACGTTAAACTCTGAAGCTGAATTGCACTTCACTTTCAACGTCCTGTTAAAACAGTAGAGTTTCTTTGGAGAGGCGGAGGACGCCCGCTCTCTTTTCGAGTTCTGCTTGCACTTTTTGACACTTTCCTCCCGTGTGACGGGAATACTTTCGAGCTTCTCCTGGTTGCCAGGGATTTTACAACAAGCATTCGTGTGCGTTGTTGCTTCTGTGGTCGTGGTGGATACGTGATTATCACCACAACTGTGGTCGTTGTCCTTCGCGATCAGTCTTTCATGACACTCTGTGTGCGGAGAAGGGACGGGGTGTTCATTGTGAAGTTGATTCAGGGTGCTGATATTCTGGCTGCTGTCGGGACTTGAAGGACTCGTTTCATGTCTCTGAACTTCTTCTTCTCCCACAGTTTCTGAGCCAGAGCCGGGTCCTGTGTCCTGGTGTGAAGCAGGACTCGTGGATCTCTGTTCTCTGACTGAACCAGCCTGCATGTTCGCAGTGTGGACACAGTACTTCCTGAGATGGCAGCTGTGTGCGGGTCCTTGTCTAACTCTTCCCTGCGAGCAGTGATGGAAATGTGTGAGGGGACAGTGGACGTAGTGCATACGGCACTCCATGTGTGCATAAACAGGGTCCAGGTTTGTAGGCAGGAGAGCTGGGTTTTGTTTGCTCGGGGTGTTTCCTGAGAGGGATAAGAGCTGAGGGGTGGGAGGACAGGACAGGGAGTCCTGGGGAGGCTGGGCACAGGAGTGGGGGGTCCACTGCTGCAGCAGGTGAGGAGCAGGAGGGTCCCCACATGTGCAGTTAGTGTTCTGAGAGTACTGACACCTGGACGGTGTGCTCAGTGTGGATACAAGCCCGTTCTCTGGGCCGGCTCTGCTCGTGTCGGTGCTTTTGTAATGGATGTGTGAAAACGGAGCATTATGGTGGTGAGGGGGGATTCCGTTATAAAGCTGAGTACACAGTTCAGGCTCTTCTCGAGGTTTATCTTCAGTTTTCTGACTGGATGCCAAAGGCTCCAGCTCATAGTGCTCCACCTCCCCGCCCCTGCTGTCCAGCTGGTATTTCCCCAGACCAGAGCTCTTCCCTTGGGGTGGGGGGCCTGTGGATGTGGCTTCATGAAAGGCCTGACACTGCAGCTTTTTGGGCAGGGGTATCTGTCCACAGGTGCCCTGTGGCCCCAGGCAGCGGCACATGCACTGAAAGAAGAAGGTGGCAAAGGCCCAGCTGACGCACATGATCAGCATCATGAACGTGCCCAGCTGGGTGTAGGCCAAGACGGTGGAGGGCATCATCATCGCCCCGGCAACAAAGGTGGTCAGTGCCGCCATGGCGATAGCAGAGCCCATCCGACTGAGGGAGAAAATCACCTTCCCTTCGCGGTCGGGTTCTGGGGCCAGTCGGTAGGCCACGCCGTAGTGGACGGCGAAGTCCACGGACAGTCCAACCGCGACAGAGATGGTGACGGACTCTAAAACATTCAGCTCCCAGCCCAGCAGCACCAGAGATCCAACCGTGACAAATATGGTCCCGGCGATCGACAGTATGGCGTACAGACTGATGATGACGTTCCAGGTGGTCAGCAGCATGACGCTGAAAGCAACAGCCACTGACAGCGCCATGGCAACCAGGGTGCCGTCTGATAGGCTGTCCTGGAGATCGTAGAACTCCAGGTTGCTGACAAACCAGCCGTGACTGAGGCCTGCTGGGGCGTAGCGCAGCTCCTCTGTGATCCAGGCATCCACCTGAAACAGAATCACAATGTGAGGAACAAAAATGATCTTGAACTTAACTGTTTAAACCCCAAAACCTGTTTGTGGTTTAAAAGGTATGTCATCTTTCAAAACGACCAAATAATACCATTTATTTTAGCTGCATACTGTAGAGACAGAATTCTTTTCAACTTTAAGACAGTCCTCAAACTAATCACGTGTGACTTTCAGTTTTGCGGGAAATTTAACCAAATCTAAGCTTTATTCTACTTAAAAATAAACGGTTTGCATCAATTTCTGCAAAAAACTAAAAAAAAATTGGTGCCCCTCAGCACAACTGAGAAGCCATTAGTAACTCACAAAAGACATTTTTGAGTTATCTCTTGTTCTAGCTATCATTGTTCTCTTTCCATGCGATGCAGGACTTTATACTGCAGCACAAAATAAGCCCACAGTGACTAAAATATGACAGGAGCAAAAAATTACCAGAAACTATTTGTACTCCAGAGGCTAAAAGCTACGCCATAAAAACACTAGTTTAGACCAATTAATTTGTCTGCAGATGATACTGGAGCAGTGTACACAATTTAACATTAAATGTTAAATACCACAGGCCCTACCTCGCGGTAGAACTGGTACATTTTCTCATAGGCCAGTGTGAAGAGGTAGGTACTCTGAAACTCTAAAACTATGGCTCTGATGGTGTCATTGATGTCAAATCGAGGTCCGGGGGTTTTGCTGTCCAGATGGTAATTAGTACTCCGATCCAGCTCCATGATGGCTCTCTTGATGCACAACTCAAACACATCCTGCTTGTATGGGAAGGTTGACTGGCTGCAGCAGGGGTAGACAGACGCCTCCTCACAGTCCTGGTTCTCCATCCACTGTTAAAATCACAAAGATTAAAGCTGATTCTGTCAGGCGACACCTAAAAGTTAAAATTTTGTTCTGTTATTTGTACACATCAAGTACTGACCTGTTTAAATGTCTCAATGAAGCAGCTGGTGAAGTCCTGCTCCTCTGACTGAAAGACGAAGCTCTGGTTCCTCAGCTTCTGGCAGAAGTTGAGGATCCACAGCTGAGCTGCTGGACTGGCAATGTTGAAGCTGCTGTCCAGCATCAGCTTTCCCTTGTTTTTGGGGTTCAGGGGGTCTCCATTATCTACAGGGGTCACCCCCCAAATGATAGTGATAGGCATGTGGAGGTCCTCACCGTGATGAACCCTCTCAAACATGAAGAGTTTTTTGTACTCGGCGTCATAGCGCTCAAAGGGATGAGAGGATCGGAACACCTGAAACTCCGCCAGCTCCAGTGAAGGAAGCTTCATCTTTGGGTTCACACAAACCACGTATGCTCCACCAACTGTGATGGCAAGAAACCAGAAGAGCCAGAGGTAGCGCAGCTTAATGACGATGCAGGGCAGCACCTTCTCAAAGAAGATCCTCGACGCCTCAGAGACTGTAAACAGGCATTTGCTGGCCTTCTGGCAAAGACCAGCCCAGAACATCTGGGTGCAGAAACCTCTCTGCTGGTGTGGAGGTTTGGAACAGGGGAACATGTTCGGCAGGTAGCGTTCGTGTAGCACCACCACAGCCGGCAGCCACGTCACCATTAGAATATAGTTCACCAAAATGGCAGTGCCAGCGTAGACTCCAAAGCAGCGTATGGCGGTGATGTTGCTGACGTAGTTGGCATAAAAAGCTGCAGCAGTGGTGAAGCTGGTGACAAACATGGAGAGGGCAGCATGTTGCAAAGTCACACTGACCGTCTCTGCCAGCTCAGCATGTGGTTTATCAAACTTGGTGTAGTTCCACACGTCACAAAGCACGAAGGCGTCATCTGCACCAATTCCTACCAGGATGATGAGGGCCGTGAGGTTCATGAAGGGGAAGAACTCAAAGTTGAAAACCATTCGATAAAGAAAGTAAGACACAATAAGTGAGCTGATGATGGCTATTATTGTCATGAGTGTGATGAAAACTGACCGCGTGTACACACACATGACCAGCAGAACAATCACTATGGCTATGGCTGGGTAAACCGTGTCCGTAAGGAGGTAGTCCTGAAAGAGGTCATGCTTGATGCCAAACTCGATCCCAGTGACTGTGGTGATGCCATCTGAGGAGTTCCAGTTCTCAAAATTGTCCAAGTAGATGTTCATCATGGACTCCCCTTTCTCTGTAGGGGAGAAGAGCATGCTGTACTTGAGCACAGGTGGAGGAAACTCCAGACTTTTGGGACTGAGGAAGTCTTTGTCCACCAGGAAGTGAAGGATCTGGTAGACCGCATTGTACTTGGTGCACTTGCGGGGCACAGTGGCGCACTTCAGCTGGTCTTTCCGTCGCAGGGCCATGTCCCAGCAGTCGGGCCCCAGCGTGCCGTTGTGGTAGTACTTGGCACACGAGCGCAGGATCTTGAGTGTGTGCGACACGTCGCGTTCTGTGATCTTCTGGCAGGACGACCTGTTGGTGAGGACAGCGATGTAGTTACCGAGCGTCCAGCTCGGGCAGCAAGAGGCATCGTTGGTGCGCTGGCAAAGACTCCAGTAGTCACGGTGGGAACGCACCTGAGGACAGATGGAAACAGTAAATACACAGACGGAGACACACTAAAAACACAGAAGAATCAAATAACTTTCTAGGGCTTTAACCCTCTGAAACATGTTGGTGGGTTTGAAAAGTATGTTAGCTTTAAAATTGCCAAAATTAGACCATTTATCAGAGCTAGGAACAGTGAAAAAAAAGGAAGGCTGATTGTTGGATTTTCATCCTTTTAACAGTCCTTCCACTCATCATACATGACTTTTACAATGCCAAAGTGGAAAAATGCATGAATCTAAGCTTAAAAATTGTAATATTTCATCAATATCATGTACTACTACACTTATCCTTTATGTCTTGTTACCAAAAATAAACAGTTTGCCTGCACTCCTTGATGAAACCAAGAAGCCATTTGTGACTCAACTACAAGCAACAGTCACATAGCAAAAATCTGGGGACTTTTTTGGCTAAACTGGGCTGAACTGCAGGCTGTGTTCACACAGAGCAAACTAAAAATGCACGAAGTAAAATGTTGATAGAACTCCATTTTTCTTTTCAATTAAAAAACAAAAAACAAAGAAATTAAACTCTCAATGTTTTTTTCTTTTTTTAAAAAAATGATTAATAGCACTTAGTCTTTGCTATACTGCACAAAAGACATTCCCTGGACTTCTAGCCATGGTTGTGTTGTTTCCGTTGAGGTGCAGGACTTGACATTGCAGTGAAAATCAGCCTACAGTGAGGGAAACTGTGACAGGAGCAAAACGTGCTTCAAGTTCAGAGGGTTAATAAAATAATCATTATTAGTCCTGACTGTCAGAGAAACATGCCTTTCCGTATACATACTCTTGTGTTGTCCAGATTGCACATGGATTTGATGGCCTGAATACTCCACAGGTTCTTCCCTTCTGCTGACGTGAACACCAGTCGAGAGTAACTGTCACCTGCAGGAAAGAAAGAGTTTTATTACTTAAGCAGAAAACCATCCTTCCTGGATTAATAAAAGCTAGGAAATACAAGACAAGAACGATTCTACCATCTGACTGACGGAGATCTTATTTTCATCATGGTTCCAGTCAAAACACACATTCCATTGAAAGCATAATTATTATTTAGATGTTCTCTCATTCTGCTGGTATGGTGAATTTCCACTGAGTTATATTTGTTTGAATCTTTTGGGGATTTTGCGGGGGACTAATTTAATTTTTATCCACCATCTGGTCTGAGTTGGAAGGGTGCAATTTTTAAGGTTGTGGTGTCCTGGTCAACTGGTCGATTGGTCGGTCAACCAAAGTTCCTATTGGTCAGACAATCACTAGTGTTACTTTCATACTGAGAAAAGTGTAACATCAACAGAGTTCCAGGATTAAACCATTATATTTGGTGGAGGCAGGAACATATGACCCTGTGTTTTCACATTTTTGAACTGGCCCAACCTAATGGAAAGTTCTAGGTCTACTTTTTTTTACAGTTTGTTTACCGAGAACAAACTAACTGCCATCATGTCAAAGAAGTCATCAGTGTGGCTTCTTTTTGCTGATGGCCAAAAAGTCAAATGTACACTTTGCCAACAGCTGTTTGCATTTCGTATTTTAACTGCAAACACATTGTCTAAAAACGGTTGGCTAACTTGTCTGCATTTTGTCCTCAATAGTCCCTGAGCTGCTATTATCACTTTATATATTTGAGGAAATCTGATGAATATGGTATGATTTGCTGAAGCATATTGTTATCCTTTTAATACAATTTTTTTTATTTTATTTTGCTTCATAATTCATTTAGGCTAATAAGGCTAGCAGGCATTTAATGCATTTTTGCCAGTTTTGTTAATCAAGAGATAACAAGCATATTTTGCCATGCAACAAATGGACTGCTTGTTTGTGTTTTAAGTATGATTTCGGTCAAGCAAGGTTCATTCTGAATCCACCTTTTCCTTTAACATTAACTTCAAACTACAGCTGCTCTCACAAAGTACATACTGTTTCATAGAGTACAGGTGGGACATACTACTTTGTCATATTATTGGACCTTAAGCTTTGACCACCACACATTGTAGTGTTTGTTTATACTCATGCATGACACTATGACATATGTAAAGTCTGGATTGTTGCTCAGAATGGCTAGAAAAGCATGTTGGCTTGCATACTTCAAAATCCCTACTCCATACTAGGACATTTGAGTATTTTTGGTATACTACCTTTGAAACTATGTACTGGAACACATTCATTTTCTTCCTAGTACAATATATAGTACAGAAGTATGGATATTGGAATGCAGCCCAAAATCTTCTTTGGTTGACGACAGTCCAGGTATTTTCTGAATTCTCTCTTTTATTGCATTTAAAATCTTACCTGGAACATCGCAGAAGAACTCTTTGCTGAAGTCCCACTCAGCTTGTCGTTTGTCTCTGTCAAAGTGGTCTTCTGGCCACCTGGGTTCTTGGTGACTAGAAAGCAATACAGAATAACCTCGTGTGAATGACTGAGATGACAGTACACATGAGTTCTTCAATGACTGATGTCGATGCTGATTATTTAGGGAGCTTGGCAGCAGACGTCTGACAAATTGTTGGCTTTCAATAGCTATAGTATGTAACAGTTTAGTCACATATTAATGGATCCCTAGTAATGTTAAGAGAAAAGACCCATGGTGTTAGGTGTTATATTAAAAAGCTGCAACAGTTAACTGATGTTAGGGGGGGGAAATGGGACAATTTCAGCTTCTTAAATCTGAATATATTCTGGCTTGCTTTCTCTTGACTGTAAACTAAATATTTTTGGGTTGTGGACAAAACAGGACATTTGATAAGGTCATCTTTGGGAAACACTGGATGGCATTTGTCGGCATTAACTGAGAAAAAATTAGCAAGAAAATAATCGACACCATTGTTATTTGCAGCCCATTGAGATGTTATGTTTTTCAAATCTGACATTTACTTGCTTGACATCCCT
The DNA here is from genome assembly GCF_000690725.1 of Stegastes partitus. Lineage (NCBI taxonomy): Eukaryota > Metazoa > Chordata > Actinopteri > Pomacentridae > Stegastes > Stegastes partitus. Next base: position 28,340 of record NW_007578481.1, read on the forward strand.
GAATTATCCCAAATGACAAATCTGATAAATGCTTTTTGATCACCAACAGGAGCTGAAAATGTTTTTCAAGCCCTCGAGTTTTGCTGGTTAAAGCTCAGCTGCATTACAATTCTGAGCTAACATTTCTCACTAAAACAATAATCTAATTACCCTGGCGTAAACATAGTGTATGCCATTAAGAGAGGCCCATTAAATACACTGACATTTGAAAGCTGGGAATTTAGGTTTTATTGTTTTTTAAACAATAAGCTACACTGACAAGGCTGCCTCTGCATTCAGTTTTTGTTTATCGGCCTCAATTACAAAAGCAGTCTGCAGCAAATTGCTATTTTATTACTCGGTTTATTTTGTTTTTTCAGTCTTACAGCACTTTGCGAGATTGCTTAAACAAATTTTAGACAAATCATTAACATCATCTGTGAAATATTTTACGGCCTCTTGAGAAGAAAGTAGACCATCGCCTTTCTAATCTATCCAAACCCACACAGAGCCAAGAGAGACGGTCTGAAAAAATGATTTCATAAATCACCCGACGGAGAACAGAGATGCTGCTGTGTCTGAGGCTGCGGAGTCAGCGTGACACAAAATGAAGGAAGCAGATTTGAAGCTGGGTAATGAAATAAGCAGCGGTAATTGCTGCCGTTCCCCTCCAAAATCAGATGAATGACTCACTGCAGGACGAGGATACTGCTGTCGTTATTATAATAATCATAATAGTGGCTCTGATTGAGCAGGAGGCCCGACGGGTGGAGGGGGGGAGAGTGTGTATGTATTGTGTGTTCTATAGTACGAATAATGCTGCGGTCGAGGATTGTGTGTCAGACAACCCTCTTCCTTCTCTGTTTTTTTTTTTTTTTTTTAAAGCTAGAAACAGGAAGGCGGAGTAATCAGGTGGCTGTCAGAGCGGCTGAGGGAGCTGACAGACGGACGGGATGAAGCAGGGAAGCTTGCTGACAGAAGCAGAGGCCTCTCGTACAACAAACGCGCATAAGTACACAATTACATCCGAAGACAGACGCGTGGAGCGAGACGGGAAGAAAAAAAAAAAGAAAAACAAAGGCGGCCACAGACGCGGAGGGAAGATCCATTATCTGATCAGCAGAGACGAGGCGCAGTTTTTAGAAAGCGCACGGACGCAGGTCAATGTCATTCAAAGACTTCTGTTTTCAAGCAACAACAAAGATGCTGTTAACTGGGGATAAGCTCAAATATTCCCGCCTTGGTTCAGGTTTTGCTCTAAATCAGACGTAAGTGGGATTTTAGAAGTACAACAGTGAATGCAGTCGTACAGAAACGTGCTATTGATTAGCGAGTAGACTCCCACCGACAGAAGACAGAGGATGACCTTGTGGATGGACAAATCTCTACTTTGTTCCTCTTTTCTTTCAGGAGGGGATTCAGACTTTTCAGCACGTCTGTCAGCGGCATCCTTTGACCCTGACCCCCACTGTTACCCCCAGCCTCCTCCTCCCTCAACCTCCGGCTCCCATTCTATTGTAAGGCTTCATATAAGCAGCCATATTATGATATTCTTCTTTTGTTTGGAGTCCTGCTACTTGACAAAAGCACTACAAGAAAAAAGCAGCTGCTGCAGGTTTAACAAACGGTGACTTAAAGTTTAATAAAGTTGGAAATAAGTACGTTTTTCGGTTCCAGAACGGATCGTCAAAGTTCATTTGATCAACTTGCTCACTCTAGGTTTAGTGTGTTTGCCTCGAGTATAAAAAAACGAAACAAAGCAGAAGATACAACGGATAGATTAAGCGTACAGCCTCCATTTTATCTCTAAAATCATAGTTGCAGCATTTCAAGAGCCTCCGTTTCAGAAAGGAGTCAATAAGTTTACACTACCACATTGATTTAGTTGCTAAATTTGGACATCTCGGTGCAACAACGGATCCAAATTTTAATTTTAAGGTTTGAGTCCAAGAAACTCTCTTTCTGTTGATGCGGCCAACACTTTTCTGCAGCTGTGACTCTTTCCCACAAGTGTTATTGTGTTACATGTTGGAAGGCAGCTGAAGAAACAGCTACAGAACCGATACAATCCCTGTACAAACAAACCATAAAAAAATCCAGATCAAAAGCAAATTCATCACTGTGAGAAACTGCAGAAAAATCATTGTTTGAGCTTTGAGAATTTTCTCAACTTTGTGCGAAAAATTTTACGTGACTTTGTTTACTTTTGTTCAGAAAGAGATTAAGAGAGAGATTGTGTTGCATTTGGCGTCTCAGCTTTCTCCAGTCAAAGCGAAAACTCAGTGAAACCAGATGACATAAAGAGTTGTAGTTCCTCACAAGCTTTAAATCCAAACTGAACAATCTGCTGAAGCTACTCGACAACCACTCACTCTCTCGTCTTTGTGCATTTTTTCACTCTTCATCGTGTAGGTTTCTCTTTGTACTCAAATATCCTGGTGGCTAATTTGTTTAACATACTTACGGTGCCTTGTGTGTGTAATTTGCATTATGTAGTTGGATTAGAGTCAATGTGGGCGAGTTTTAATCACGACCTGCCAGCGGAGTGCAGAGGAAAATTAGCCCCGAGGCTAAGTCTGGTAACATGTTAAATATTGTATATGGTCCCTTAGAAATAAAGTAAAAGGAATAAATATGTTTTAGTGAGCTTTTAGTAGCATTGAAACGTTTAAGAAAAATTTGACACATATGTTAGAACTATATTTTATATTACAAATTCATCTGAGAAATTGTTATTCTGTCTTCTGTCGTGCTTTTGTTGCTGATTTTTTTATTGTCACCTAAATCGTGAGCTAGCCCGGGTTGTTTTAAAACTTTCTGTACATCACAAACTTGATTTGAAGTGGTTAAAACAAACCATGACTATCACTGTCTATATTCAAAAACTCACTTTTAAACTGGTAGAGTTCTAAAGCCTTTCCAGCTGCACACAATCATCCTCACTCTGAAATATTCACATCATTTCTGAGGATCTCTGAGAAAATGTTCATGTGGTGCCGCCAAACACAGCCAGAGAAATGATTATTCAGAGATGAACATCCAACACTTTGAACAGATGTGATGACAGTAATGTCCGCTTAGTGTTTCAGTGCAGAGGAACTGATGGAGAAATTGTCTTAATGTTTACAGGGTCATGAAAACAAACAGATTTTAGTCTGAGCTGAGAATCAACCCACAACTGGGTGATATTTGAATGTGAGGTCACACACTGCTGTCTCTATCATTAAACTGTTAGGCAAAATAATCAATAATTACACGTCCCCAGTATTTTTAGAAACTGAATATCAGAAACATCCATGTGTGGACAGTGTGAGAGATGTGTGAGAACTTACTTTTTGGCCTGTTCGTCTGCATATTTGAAGGGGTAGTTGGCCAGAGTGGCTTTGTAGCCGGTGTTCTTCACCATGTTGTTCCACGTGACGAGTCGCTGGCCGATGGCAGTTCCTCGCGGCTCGAAACCCTTTTGGGAAAGAAAGCAAGCGACAATAAGCAAAATGAGTTTTGATAATAGAGATTCATTTAGCATGAAATTTATGTTCTCTCTGAACTGAACAAACAAAAAAGACACTTCACAACATTGCACCATTCCGTTTGTTTGTTCCACCCAGGATGTGCTAACAGAAGAACACCAGGAAAACTCTGCATCTGGATCTTGTTCACAGTGTGCTGTCGCTGGTAATATTACTACTAATACATAAACAGAACCACACCTTCAAACCAAACAGGACTGACACTGCTCTTTAACCCTCTGAACCCCAAGCAGGTTCTGGGCCTTTTTTTTGCTTCGGCAATATGAAGTCCTGCACCTCTATGTAAACAATACACCCCTGGATGGAAGTTAAAGAAAACTCAGCAGGGTCTTTTGAGCAGAAACACAGTTATAATGGTGTAAATCATAAAATAAAAACCTAAAGTTACATTTCACTAATTTTTTGTTTTTCAAAAATTGAAACAATCTGGAATCCATATTCTTCTACATCTGCCCACAGATGTTACCAATACTTGAAAAAAAAAAAAAAAGGTGGCTTTATATGCTGACACTAGATGTTTTAATTTCCTTACATGTTTTATTTGCCTGCACACCACATGGTTCAGCCCAGTTCACCATAATAGTTTCTGGCTTTTTGTCTAATGGCTGTTAATCGTAGCTGAGTTACTAATAGCTTCTCAGTTGGGCCATAGAGCTCAGAATATCTAGTTTTTTACAGAATCAGGATAAAGTAGACAATTTATTTTTGGAGAATTTTAAATGGAACAAGTAGAATAAAGCGATTTGGAAATGTGGTTATTTTTCCTGATTGAACCACACGCCATGCATGATTAGTTCAAGGACTGTCGGAAAAGTAAAAATATGACAATTATATTCAGTCTTTACAGTTTGTGGCAGATAAATGCTGTAATTTTGGCTATATTCTTTAAAGATAACATGCTTTTCAAACCTGCTGGCAGGTTTTGGCATTCAGTGGGTTCATGAACATGTGAAAGTCCTGGTACCTTGTGTAATGGAAAATATCTGCCTCACAAAATTATGTACACTAATATTTTTACACACCTTCTGGGTTAAAGACGTTTCATTCACCTCATTAAGTCCACAGACCATACGTTGTTCGTATTCATAGTCTGGAATAAGGCTAGTTATTTATCCAGAAAGGAGAGCGTCACATTTCTGTACTCACCAGCAACGGATCTGAGAAATCTGGCAGGTCGGGTACCAGGACGCCTACGAGGGCACAGATCACGATGAGCACCGTGCAAACCCCCAGAACCACCACAGGCCAGTCTGCTATCAGCTCGGCATAGCTGGAAACAAGTGGGAGACTGTGAGTTAATGAAAACATTCAGGACAAAACAGGAGCTGAGATAAGATGTGAGTAAGGTTGAGACTGTTACGCCTCCAATTATATATAGAGAGTAAAAGAGAAAAACAAAAAGGCCTCTTTGCAGGACATAAAGTCAGGAATTTAAGTTAAGATTTTGCATTAAATCCCCAAGTTTAACAAGATTGCATATTTCAAATAAAGATGAATTTGTCCAAAATTCTAAAAGAGAGATGAGAAAAGGAAATAAAGCAGATCAGAAAGCATTGGCTTGATTAGAAATAGTGTTTTCTGTGTCTCATTGTAATTTAAAACCTGGAACAGTTGTGATTTCCCCCCTAAACATTTATAAATGCACTGAAAAAGCTTTTGTTAAACAGTCTCCTAGATTTGACTGAGGGGAACCAAGTTACTGGTTACCAGGTACACAGAGCACACAACTCCCATCGATAACTCTCGTGACTCACTGCTGAGGAATGATGGCTGCACAAGAGCAGTGATGGATGGATGACAGGAATAAAGGGAGGAGGAGGAGGAGGAGGAGGAGGAGGGCTTTGCAATCCAGAACATCAACAGAGAAGAAACTGTTTTTGGCAGGTCTTACCTTTTGGGGAATCGAAAGGGCCTTGCAGGGCTGCATAACAAAAAGAGAGAGAGAGATAAATCAGGTTTACATTTTGAAGTCAAAGCAAGAGCCAATCAAAAGCAGATTTGCAGAGACTTTTTGAGCAACAGCGGACATATTTTCTTCGTGATCTGCCGTCTTTTCTTTTTCCAGCCCGAGCACACACCTTGGGTAACCGGATCACTGAAAACATTAGACCTGACATGGCTGTCAAAACCACTTTCCAGTGAACTTATAATAACACTCTGCTCCTTTTTACAAATCCCTCTCTGATGTGATAGACAAGCTTACAGGGCTTGTGTTTCTAATATACACGAGCCACACGCAGGCAAAGCAGGACGGACCCGTTAACGTTTATAGACGCCATAGATCGACACACACTTGAAAATTCCTGCTGGGCTCAAACTGATCCTGAAGGATTTCTGTCTGAGCCCAAACCAAATCTGAAAAGGATATCAGCCTGAACCCAAATAAAGCTGCAATAACTGTTCAACAACATTTGTGAATCTGATCCGAAGCTAAAGCCGTGAACCTACATGAGGAGGAGTGCACTGTGACGTATTCGGTGCAGTCGAATCAATGAAGAGCTCTAATGAACACCACAACTAGGTCAAAGACACACACTAGTGAGACCTGATTGTCTTATTCATCAGACTTCCTGGTACTAGACAAGGTTTGACCCAAACACACACACAAACAGGCATATGAGGCCTTCAGCTGCTCAGGATCTATCTGGATTTCTCGTCAGCTCCTCCTGGGAGCGGCGGGGAAGCGTCCGGTATGCCGGCAGCAGCAAACGCCCCGGCTGGAGGGGAAGAGGAGGGAAGAAGAGGAAGTGGGAGAATCAGATATGGCCACCTGATCACAGCAGGGCTGCAGGAGATAAATGATCGAGGCTAAAAGGGGGTTCAGGGTAGACGGAAATGCGGCTATGAGGGGAAAATACAGAGGGAGGAGAGTTCTAATATCACAGGAAAGGTTCTAACAACACTCTTTAAATCCTAAAGTCAACTTAACCCCCTGAACTACAAGTAGTTTGTGGTGTTTTGGTTTTTTTTTTGCTCCTGTCACACTTTCTACTCACTGTGGGTTCATTTTTCACTGCAAAATCAAGACATGGACCTCTATGGAAACAGCATAGCCATGGCTAGAAGTAGAGAGAACCCAAAAATGTCTTCACACAGGCTGCACTTCAGGCCAGCTCAGCCAAAAAGTTTTTGACACGTGACTGTTGCTCCCCATCCACCAGTGGCTCTTCAGTTAGGCCAAGCTGCACAGAATGTTCTGTTTTCTTTCTAACCAGCCTGCAAACTGATTATTTTTTAGCAATTTTATTTTTCGTTTTTAGAGTTTGTTTGAAGGAAATTCTTCATTTTTGTCTCATAAGACATGTTGAACGATTTGATTTTTTCAACCATCCCGATTTTAGGCTTAGATTTGGTTACATATCCCAACAGAACGCCACCTCACAGATGATTAGTTGGATAAATCTGGCTTATACATGGTGTAATAATGAAGTTTTTTCTAAAGACAACATGCCTTTCAAAGCTGCTAGCAGGTTTTGGAGTTGAGAGGGTTAACTTGGTGAAATTTGCTGATGAATTTAGATTAGATAATCAGACACCCTGATGCTAAATAAATGTATAATCAGTGGTGTTGATTCAAAAAGAAGACAAGGTGAGGAAAGAGTACACTTGAGAGTCTAAGGACTGTGTGACTCCATTAATAACCAGAGTCCTCCTCAGACAGAGGACGGAGGGACTCGGCTGGACATTTTTAGACAAATTCGTGCCAGAAAAGACATTCGAAAGATGAATGATCTACTTAAATAGCCCCTAACTCAAAGCCAAAAGGACTTGAAACACATTTCTCATGCGTCACAGATAATTTTCACGTCTCTGCTGTAAAGAAGGCAGCCTTGATTTACTCCTCTAACGGCTCAGAAGTGCAGGAAGTGAGTTCTGAGGTCACCTTTTTCTGCAGCCAATCAGGTCAGCAGCACTCTGGACATCGGTGCTGTGATTTAAGCAGCATGGCCGGAGGGGCCGTAGAGGCCGTCGCCGTATTTTGGCCGTTTTTGCCGTCAAAGTGAAATCCGCGGAATGTTATAATTAGCGGTAATGGGAAGCACAAATGAACTAAAGCTATTGAGGTGGAATTTTACTCGGCGGGGGTGGGTCGTGAGACGGCAGTAAATCCCTTTTAAAGTTTCACTGGGCGCATTAATATGACAGCCAGATGTCAAGTGGCACAAGTTTAGAGCCCAATCCACCAACATGAGTTTGTACAGACACAAACAGAGCATCAGCGCCACGGCTCTGAAGACACACGAGTGACTTGATTTAAAACAATCTTGCATTACGGTGTGTTTTTGCACATGTTGACCTCTGCATCATCAATATTGCACACTTTTGTGTACACAGGTTCTTCTGCACATGTCTTTTTTGCAACTTCAGCACGTATGAGCAGATCTCAACTTTTTGCACTATAAATATTACACATGCTCTTTAAATATAGGATTTTTCAGGATTACCAACTCTTTGTTTGCACTGCTGCTGTATATTCATGTGCGTTACCTCAGTATGTATTAGCAGATGTGAGTGATGAGTGTCTGACTAAGTATTTTCGGTTACGTAGAGACACCACAAACTATGAATTTCATTGCAATGACAACTTGTTTGTTGCCGCATATCACAATAAAACCTTTGAATTCTTGATACAACTACAGATTAGAGTCTCTGTTTGTTGGTATTCTAGCTTTGAGAGACCTGTTCATGCGTTTGTATATTAAATTATTTCCCACAACAATGATTTTTGTCCCCTCAACTTGCAAAGTGACCTTTAACCCGGTTTAAACCAGCGGCGCCTAATGAAAACCACATTTCCCTGTCGCTCTTTGAACCAGTAACCGAGGGAAAAATCTGTATTGCTAATGTGATTCTTCTCACTGTGCACTGTCTCTTGGCTTTCCATGTATGGCCTCAAACTGCAGACCTCGGGACAGAGATATGACCCAAAATGGAGGAGCCGAGTTATTGGAAATACTTGGAACAGATTCATAAAAGCGCTGTCAGGCATATCTATTTGTCTACTGAAGGTCTGTTTTGAGTTTTGGTCTGCTACGCTCCAATCTGAATTCATTTCAGCCAATTGGAAGGATGCACAGCATACCTGCAGACTTTTATAGATGCGACAGTTCAAGAATCCATCAAGTTGACGGCAATAATTTATCCCGTTCTCATAAAAGTCAAGCTGAGAAGGCAAACGGAGATCAATCTTCTTCTATTTGGGGCTCAATCTGTCTGTAATCTATGAAATAAAGCCAAATGAAACGAAAGGCACCACGATTTTTTCACACCTTGTTCACATGAAAATAAATGAAGGGGGTAAAGAAAGCGACGGAGAAGGTGGTGAGGTGTTTGGCGGTTAGCGACAGAGAGCTGGTGTCGGCTGATGATCTCAGAGGCTCTAAATTCTGCAAGTTGACAACCCACCGGGTCGGGTTTCCTCCACAACTCTCTGATCACTTCTACTCATGATGCCCTGAAAGCAAACTTAAATCGCAGACTCTGTCTCTCTTTCGGTCTCTCTGTCCGACTTTCTTTCTCCCGTTCTCCTCCTTCCCTTGGCTTCGGCCCCTTCTCTTATTTTCTTTCTCTGTCCTCCGGCCCTGAGTAACCTTTCAGTGTTATTCTATTTACCAGAGGGAGAGTGTTTCTGGATCACTGGGCTAATTAATAAGGTAAACACAGACCGCCAGCCGCTCACTCAGCACCGTGCTGACAGAGGAGGGAAGCAGAGAAGCAGCTGGGGAGCCAGTATGCAGAGGGTTTGCTTTACAGCCCGACACTCTGGGAAACTGCGGCCTGTCCAACACGGAAGTTAGTGATCGGGAGAAGAATATTCGTGAAATCTTTGGGCGATGATCCAAAACAGTAATCACAGAGGGAGGGAGATACAATATTCCAGTCTAATATATACTGGTGTGGATCGTGGCTCTAACTTTAATGCTAACTTTGCGCTCTTTACCATTGTAGTATTCCAAAAGAGCAGATTTTTCCATGAACAAAGTTAAAGACTTAGTTTTGCTAACTGAATTGGAGATTTCCGTTTAGGGTTACTTGTCAGCTGACCTATCAGCAGCACAGTCATGTGGGCAGACTGGCTAGTTGTGTGAGGCTTTATGGACGAATGAAGGCAGAAACACAACAGGACATCCTGAAAGAAAACATACTTCGGGAAACTGGTCGTGTTCCTGAGCTCACTGCTGTGCTGCCGACTGAGGAGGAAAACTGTTGATGCAAAGAAGGGGGGCGGTGGTGATCAACTGGAAGGCCAAAACGGGCCACACCGAACACTTTGTATTTGTTAAAGCAAATGAGGTTAGCACAATCTCTGTTCCTAGCAGATTAATTCTGTATTTTCCATCAATCAAACTCAAAAACTATTTAAAAGGATTCAAGCACAAATCAGTTCTCTTTTGAAAGCTGTAGGGAGATGACAATGGTCATGAAAATGTCTTAAAGAAGAAGAAAAAAAAACCTGGGAGAAGTCTTAAGGAATCGTTTCTGATCAGGAAAACAGTTATTACTCTTTCATGTCAGCTGGTATCGGCCATGTCATGCTGAGTTGAATGTCTGCTATGTCAAAAGTTATTCTGAAACAGAGTGTGAATGTCCCATAGAGCGAGTTATCTCCTTCTCTACAAAGTCTAAAACCACCTTATGCACCATGTGAATTTATTCTCTCATTATTTACTTCAAAATCTAGATTTTTCATCACCCAGATGAACAATCCTGTTGCGTCATTTTCTAACCTTGCTCCAAAACCTGCAGAATTTTTAAAAAGCAGACACCATCTAACTTAAGATACTGACGTCTTCTGCAGTAAATGACTTTGACTAAACATGTCCATGAATGTCAGTGTGTGTGTTACCGTACAGGAGTGTGCATGTGTGCCGGGGAGCGAGGGGGTTCAGGGTTAACTGTCAACAGACAGGCGGGTAAATATTTCACGAACAAGGCCTTCAAGTCGGAGCAAGAGCAATTAGTGTCAACCGTCGGGCTGCCGGGCTCGCCTCGGCCTGATTAGTGCCTCGCTGGAACGCTGCACACAATTAGAGGCTCGACCTAGCCGTGAAATAGGTCCATGCTACCAGCGCTCCCATCCAAATGACATCATAGGACTAGTTAGGCAGAAAAAACATGGCACTGAAGGCTTGATAAGTAGGTCTGTGTGTGTGTGTGTGTGTATTTACACAAAGAGTCGCGTGGCTGAAGCAGAAGACCGGGAGAGAAACCAACAGTCACCAGCGTGTGTGGTTGGATGGCATTTATACGACTGTAAATATCTGAAAAGGCCAATTCAGTAAATTACACTGACTAAACATGTCGATGAATGTCTGTGGTTTTAAAGGCAAACTCNGAAAAAAAAAACAAATTATGTATTTGGGCCTCAATAAATGGGTAAAGCAGCCATTTAATGAAATAAAACACTACAACACTACACTTTCCTTATTTTAAGATGATAAACTCTGTGAAGTGTGTCCTCACATTTCTTTGAGCAGCTGTAGGTGAATGCTGTCAGGAGGCTTTTGAATGTCAGTGTACAGACTTTACAGTTTACAGAGAAACAGTGAAGCCTTCATTAAATAACCAGCTGAGTTTGAAAGAATGACCTGCGCGGCTCGTTATTTTTAATTTGCCTCACCTTTTCAGTTTTGTTTTCGCGGGCTTTGTACATAGCTCTGCTGCTCACTGTGCTCTGACAGTAAAGGCCACAGTGACCACCAGAGAGTAAGAGGACGACTTGAGAATGTTGTATTTCATTTAGTTTTATTAAGATCAAGTTACATTCAATGGCCATGACTCGGTTAAAACTGGTTCACTACAGGTTCCTGATCTGCAGCACACAAAATGCAAAATTACACCACAACACCAAAAAAAAAAAAGAAATCTACAATAAAACCAACAGCTGTGCAGACGGTGCAGGGAAGACAGCTTCAATGGACTCATTAAGACTGTATATGTTATCTGAGTCATTGTCTTTTCATCAGACAGTGTTTATAGGCCTGGTTGAAATGTATTGCAACAAGTGCATATGAAACTGATCTCGTGATCTGGATGCAGTCACTGATTTAAAAATGTCCTCCCTGTAGGTGTTTGAGACAAAGAAAAAGCTGGAGGACGATGTGGGAACAATAGAGGGCCTGGAGGAGGTGAAGAGGAAACTCCAGAAGGACCTGGAGCTCACCAGCCAGCGTCTGGAGGAGAAGACCATGGCCATGGACAAGATGGAGAAGACCAAGAACCGACTGCAGCAGGAGCTGGACGACCAACTGGTGGACCTGGACCAGCAGAGACAGATCGTCTCCAACCTGGAAAAGAAGCAGAAGAAATTTGACCAGGTGACCACTGGATCACCCACAACAGTTTAAGAAATGATAAATGAAGGTCACGTGGATGTCTGTGTATTAAAGGCCTTTGTTTGTTTGTACTAGATGCTGGCTGAGGAGAAAACCATCTCAGCTCGTTACGCTGAGGAGCGCGACCGTGCTGAAGCTGAGGCCAGAGAGAAGGACACCAAGGCTCTGTCTATGGCCAGAGCTCTGGAGGAGGCCTTGGAGGCCAAAGAGGAACTGGAGAGGTTTAATAAGCAGCTCCGCGCTGAAATGGAGGACTTGATGAGCTCCAAGGATGACGTGGGGAAGAATGTGAGTGACCTTTGACCTCCTGAACAGCACTGTGGATAAAGTGGCTCTTACAGGTTGACCCTGGCAGTGTAGACCAGACAGATGCATCTTTATTTAAACTTAAAATAAGTCTAGTCAGAGTACAGCTGATCAGCCCGGGATAGTTTTACGTGTAAAAGGTGTGTTGGGTGTTTTTTCCCTGGAAATCAAATGTTTATTCTGCTGCCACGTTACCTCCTTGTTTGTCCTGACACTTCATACAGGTCCATGAACTGGAAAAGTCCAAGCGAACCCTGGAGCAGCAGGTGGATGAGATGAGGACGCAGCTGGAGGAGCTGGAGGACGAGCTGCAGGCCACAGAAGATGCCAAACTGCGTCTGGAAGTCAACATGCAGGCCATGAAGGCTCAGTTTGACCGAGACCTGCAGGCCAGAGACGAGCAAGGAGAAGAGAAGAAGAGGGCGCTGGTCAAACAGGTACACAAGGCCGATGGAAAGACTTTATACATTTTTAATATAAAACGTTTGACCTGAGAATTTACAGTTTAGCATCTACATCGTATTGAGCGATACGCTGCGTGTTGTTTTCACATCCAGGTACGCGAGATGGAGGCAGAGCTGGAGGATGAGAGGAAGCAGAGAACGCTGGCTGTTGCTGCCAAGAAGAAGCTGGAGATGGACCTCAATGAATTGGAGGGTCAGATCGAAGCTGCCAACAAAGGCAGGGACGAGGCCATCAAACAGCTCCGAAAACTCCAGGTACACATAGATACACACTTTATTATTCCAGACTTATTGTATGCTCCCTAACGTAAATATTGTAAACCAGGTCTTAGCCTTCACTAGCAAGGATCAGCCAAATTGCCCTCATTATAAATGCCTTAAACGTGGATCCTGCCAGTCCTCTCACCTCCACAGTATCACTAAGCTGTCTGCCACGTCGTCCTTTAACTTTGTCCATATGGTGTTGTTGCTCCTGCAGGCTCAGATGAAGGACTATCAGAGGGAGCTGGAGGAGGCCAGAGCCTCCAGGGACGAGATCTTCACCCAGTCCAAGGAGAACGAGAAGAAACTCAAGAGTCTAGAGGCTGAAATCTTACAGCTTCAGGAGGTTCAGTTTCAGACTTTTACTTTGTGACATGTGCTGGTTTTTATTCAAGACAAGCAAAGTGTGACGTCTGAACGACCCTGTGTGTGTCTGTGTAGGACCACGCAGCTTCAGAAAGAGCCCGTCGACATGCCGAGCAGGAGAGAGACGAGCTGGCTGATGAGATCTCCAACAGTGCTTCTGGAAAGTCAGTATCTACAAGTAGTTTGTGCTTTCTTCACATTAGTAGCTGTAGCTGACCACGAGGCAGGTTTTGTAAACTTGGTGACTTATTGATCACCGGGAACAAAAAAGTCGATGAATCTGTGTCAGTTTTTTTTCTGGTTTGTTTTGGAGTTGTGTAAACGCGTGGAGTTGGAATGATAAATCTAATATAAATGTGTGTGTGTCAGGTCGTCACTGCTGGAGGAGAAGAGGAGGCTGGAGGCTCGGATCACCCAGCTGGAGGAGGAGCTGGAGGAGGAGCAGGGCAACATGGAGCTGCTCAACGACCGCTTCAGGAAGACCAACATGCAGGTAGACACAGGAGATAAAACACTGTTCAAGATGGCCGAAACTGGCAGAAGCCATTCAGCTGACAAACTAAACTTTTAGTTGATTTTTGAGAGTGTAAAATGTTTCCATTAAGTCAGATTACTCTGTATATCAACCTGCGTCTGTCTCCTCTCCCATCACTCTCCCTCCACCGTCCCTCTCTCTTTCTCAGGTCGACAGCCTGAACACCGAGTTGGCCACAGAGCGCAACACTGCCCAGAAGAGTGAGAACGCTCGGCAACAGATGGAGCGTCAGAACAAGGTTTGTTGAATATATTAGTGTATGAGGTGTGATCAAAAAGCTCACAGACTGTGCTTATAAAAAATTTAAACCATAACTGTTTTTAATTGGGTTGGAATCCCCCTGAAGTAGTCTCCTTACGCAGAGATAAAACTCTCCTGCAAGGCTCGTTTGAGATGCCAGATTGGAGGACTATTAAACATATTACATGTATTTATTGCAGTTTTTATGACCGAGGCTGATTTCTGTCTGCTGTATATTTCAAAACAGTAAAATTTACCACTTGACATTTCAGTTTAATGTTTTAAATGTCTTCACTCCGTCGTTCTTATTTACTAGTGTAGTTGTGTAGAGGCTTATTGTGTCCTCTCTGTACATGCTTATCTCCACCTCTCATCACTTAAACCATGCAGGGATTACACTAAATATATCAGAAGTATTTGGTCATGTTTAATGTCTCGTCCTCACGAACGCAGGAGTTGAAAGCCAAACTGGCAGAGCTGGAAGGGGCTGTCAAGTCAAAGTTTAAGGCGTCCATCACTGCCCTGGAGGCCAAGATCCTGCAGCTGGAAGAGCAGCTGGAGCAGGAAGTCAAGTAAGTGTCCGACTCAACTGTCGGCACATTCAGCCACTTTGCATGTATTTGAGTATAAAAGTAGGCAGTAAAACCGATCTCCTCTCTGTGTCGAACCTCCAGGGAGAGAGCAGCAGCCAACAAAATCGTCCGACGCACAGAGAAGAAACTGAAGGAGGTGATGATGCAGGTGGAGGATGAGCGTCGTCATGCCGACCAGTACAAGGAGCAGGTATTGACGAGACTTTCGTTTTGGTTTATTCTGTTCAGACTATGCAGCCAGCGTTCCTCGACCTCTCACTGTCTTCATCTGCTTCCTTTGTGTGCCCGTCCTCCTGTCAGATGGAGAAAGCCAACTCTCGTATGAAGCAGCTGAAGCGTCAGCTGGAGGAGGCAGAAGAAGAGGCCACCAGAGCCAACGCCTCCCGCAGGAAGCTGCAGAGGGAGCTGGACGACGCCACCGAGGCCAGCGAGGGTCTCACCCGGGAGGTCAACTCCCTCAAGAACCGCCTCAGGTACAAAGAGGAGGAGACGTCCTCATATAACACAAGAGTAAACTGAAGCAGGCACAACAAAATGGCACTACATGTAATAATAGTAGTAAGTGAAGGGTAACTGGACTCGAAGCTGGACAGTGTGAACGGGAGCCATTTTAGTAATGCATGAAAGGTGTCAAGTCATTTTAGTGGCAACGGTAACTATCAGTCCCTGACATTTATATTTATGTATAGAAAGATGTCTGTTCAGATTCTCATTCATCCAGCTCATAGTCGTCCTAAGTGCTTCAGTAGAATGCAGCTTTTCAGATCTTTAAGCCTTTTCATCGCTCATCCGAGAGGCTTTCTCAGTTCAGAATCACACGGTTCACTTTCACAACAGTTCACACCACGAGAATGTTAAAGGTTGAGGGAGCATTATACGTCTGAGGTGGCACTGCCCACCAGTCAGAACAAAGGATGCAGGTTTTTTACTATTTTAAACAATAGTCAACCATGATATCAAACAATCATCTAATCATCTAATCAATAGTATTGCAGATGTTGTCCATGTGTTGAAAAAAAAGCATTTGTAACCACGGACGTTTTGGCTCATTTTCTACACAAAAATACTGCCCATGAGCCATTAGCTGCTCTGGAATTCTCACAAACATGAGCGCTATCTTCTCATCCAACTTGCTACAACAAAACAAGGAGCAAGTTTTTCAAAATGTCCGGCTTCTCCTTTAAGCATCAAAGGTTCAACTTGTGTTGTTGGTTTGTTTCTACCAGGCGTGGTCCGGTCAGCAGCTTCTCCTCCAGTCGCTCAGGCCGCCGCAACCTCAATCTGGACGGCGCCTCCGTGGACATGTCGGACGACGACGCCGACAGCCGGGCCAGCGACTTCAACGAGACGCAAGCCTCCAACGTGGAGTAGACCCTCTTATCCCTCACCTCTTCCTCCGCCTCGTCACTCCCCACCTCCCTCCTCGTCCACCAGTTTACCCCCCCGAAGATCCTCGGCGTCCACACGGTCTTTGCTCATTTCAAACCACTGACTGGTCAGAAGATTGGAGCGATGAGCTGTTTTTGGTGAAGCTAGGCGGAGTGCGCCTGGCAGCTGCCCTTTTTGTATCAGTTAACACTGCAGGGAAAATCCACCGCCCTCCTCTCAAGAAAATGCCTCCGGTCCCGGAGAGCCACAGGGGCAAACGGACACTTCTGCCTTACTCTGTTCTCCTCTGGCAAGCTGCTAGTCCTGGCTCGTCTGTCAGCCATGTATCATCTCAGTGTCATAACACCCCCCATCCCTTCAGTTATCTGCTCAGCTTATTGAGAAGGAACGCATAGGTACAAGTGCTTTTTATACATATGAGACTGTGCGTGTAGACCAAGGCTCCGAGGTGTGACCAACACTTCATACTGGAAATGCAGGACTACAAGGAAAAGTCTTTCACTCTGGTGTTGTCGTCAGTCTTCTGCTCACTAGCTGTGTACAAAGCCATCTCTTACCCGACACGCTCCTCTTGAAACGGGACAACCCCACACCACGGTCACTGTGGCCTTCGGACGGCCACGCCGGCTGCTTTCGTTGCATGAGTCTCCTTCTGACGATGTTTCTTGTTCGGCTTCTTCACTTCGGCTCTTCAGGAACAACTAACATCTCGGGACATGCAATAGAAAAACACGGACTCTGAATTGAAAGTGTATTACTGTGAAACAAAAACAAAAAAAAAAAGGTATTTTATTTTCTCTGTTGCTTCATCTCAACACGTACTGAAGGAATGTGCAGCTGGGTTTGAACTGGGATTCTCATTTTGTGATGTTGACCATCGGGAACACTGTCAAGGAAACTGTCCTTCTGATGTGGATCGACCTGCGGAGCGACGCAGAGATGCTGGAAAATGCACAGAACTGCACGGAGCGATTGTAACGGGAAAAAAGAAGCTCTTACTGGAAGCACTAAAAGGCGGCACTCGCTATCAATGTGACACTAGACGGTCGTTAAACTTTGATTAGAAACGGATTGAAGATAGTCGTCCTCTCACCACATCTCAGTGTTTGTGCTCAGCCTCACTTTGTATTATAATTCAAGACAGAGTTTGGCAGTTTTCTGGATTTTTGCAAACCAAGAAGGTAGTTTAACAACCTGGCTGCTTCTCAATAAGGTATTTCCAAAAAACACACTAACACCACAATTAGCTTTTAAATGTGCATGGATGAAAAGCAAAGTGCACAGAAGAACAGACATTTTAACATCTACAACGATGCTTCTAATTGACTTAACGATTCACAAGGTCCCGACTCGACGATGTGAAACGTCCTGAGATGACTCGTGATTTGGCGCTTTAGAGATAAAACGGCATTTAAAAAATCTGTAATGTCACATTTTATTATTAATATTTAATATAAATTCAGGCTTTTTTACAGTCTACCTGCAGAAGAAAGTAGAAACAATCTCAGCACGTGTTCCATTAATGTGGCTTTTCTGGAACTTCCAATCATGTTGCACCATCTTTACAAGCAGGTGTGGAGTTGAATTGAGATAGTTAAGGTGCATTGTGGGTAACGTAGTTGCTGGGTTTAACACGGCTGAATAAAAATGAGTTCTCTGGTTTCGTTGCACCAGTTTGGATGCGTTTCTGTAAAATTCTTCAGTCAAGTTCTCTTTTAAATGCTTTTTGTCCACGCTGGCACAACAGTTAGAAAAGTTTAAAGCCTTTTTTCTAACAAACTGAACTCATTTTCTGATTTTAGAAATACCTTGCGAACAGCTCTGAGTGTTAAACGGTGCTCTTGGTTTTTCAAAAAAATCTCCATATTATAGCTCTGTGACTCGAATGTAATCTGTGCCATTATTTTAAGGAGTTTAATCTTCAGACCTGATCGAGCACTTAGTATTCATCGGCGACAGGTTGTCTGAAAATAATAAGGTTTTATATTTCCTTCTCTACTTTAGTCTAAGTTCCTTTAATATGATTGTTTTTTTTTTAGCTTTGCTTTAAATACAGCGGCCACCTCAAGAGCTGAACCACTACACCTGCCAGGGTTTCCATATCCACCGCTCCACTCTACTTCCTGGGTTTCGCTGATCGATGGCGGACTCCTCTGCCTGCCCCCCCGCCCCTCCTCCTCCTCCTCAAACACTTAACAGTATGTTTCTTTAAAAGTGCCTTAGACACTAAATAAGAACATAAGCAAGGCAAGGATTTCACTACAGATTGGAAGATAACAGGTACATCAAGGAGATATTCAACACTTCATCTGTTCTTTTGTGTTTGGGCTTCGTATCATATCCACCTCTGTGTTCATGATAACCTCCTAGTTAGAACGTTTGGGTCAGAATCAGAGTGTTACGATTAACTAACATGAGAAGCGGAGCCCTCTGCAGCTGCATTTCCCACAATTACCCCTGGAATAAGTTCTGTTTTCCCCCTCACTCCCTCCCCTGTAAGCACTCAGACGAGGCCCTGGTACTGAGGTTATTCTGGGAACTGATGCGCTGCACAGGATTTCATTTGGTTGGAAGCTTTAACATCCACTAGTAGTTAACTCATTGTTTTTTCTTTGATCATTATCCAGCCGGCTGTTGACAACCAGGCGTTCAACTGCAAATACTCCCATCATGTTACTTCTTGTATACCTGTATTTCTAGACGGTGATTCTTTTTCTTTTTTTCTTTCTTTCTTTCTGTTTTTGTTTGTTTTTGTAAAAGGAAAATAAAGCATATTCATTGTAACTGTGATGCTGTTTTGGTTTGTCTTTTGGGAGCTACAGGCGCTTCGTTGGTCTAAATTAAGTCCAAGTGGCAGGAATGTTATATTTCTATTGTTTATTTCTAATATTATTTTTTTCCTCAAGAGTTTTAAATCATACTTTTAGCAAATATTGAATCTTATGATGTACAGATGTTGGCCAGGGAGGACAGATGGTTTGACAGAGGGGTGATAGAAGCCATCTATGTCCAACTATAAAGACCATCCCTCAACAGAGGTGGAGGTCTGAGGCATCATCTCTCACCTGTTTACAATTCAGTCCTAAGATCTCTCCCCAGGAAGATGAAACCACATCCACACATAGCCACAAAAGACCCTAACGAACTCCATTGCGGCAGGAGGAGCACTAACAACTCACTTAACGAGGCTGAGGATCAACAGACCCCCAGCTGAAACCGAAACTCTGGTGTTAATGACTCCTTAAGGATGTAAGTATCTGGAACTCCCAACTTGTCAGTCAGAACTGATGAAGCCTCTTGGATGAAACGTCTTCAAGGAACTCAAGCAAGTCCAGTTGCTACCATTAATCTACAAGAAATGAATCTAAAATGGTTCCTGTCAGATTCAAACTTTTCTACATCTAAGGGATCGATTGAGTTGAATTACACCACTGCTGACTCTTCAACTTCATAACATGACTTGAAAAAAGATCATTACAGTGATATTGAGATAAAATATGGAAGTTCACTGCATTCACAAAAGGAAAAAAAACTTACTTTATGATTGAAACTTAATATTTTAGTCAGTCAGAGCCTGATTTAATATAATTCTAGGAGCTAGAATATCTAAATAAAAATGTCCCTTTAAAAGACGTGTTTACAACAAACAGGAAGCAAATGTTGCCATGGATACAGTAAGTTGTACTAAAGTTATGATGCTTGAAGGGATTTACTTAAGGGTGTTGCACTCAGTCCCTTAAAAACTTTTCTTAGTTAAGGGATAATGTTAAAGGCGTTTACTGCACTGAAAGACATTTTACAGCAGTAGATTTCTGCAGTTTCCATGGAGATCATTTCTTTGCTTGTGTTACCTGTTACAGCCTCACCTGTTGTTGTCTCACACAGTCGACCAATAGTAACAAATAGGCCAAGGAAGCATATTTTACCTTTAAAGGATTAACGTTATCGGCAGAACCTTAATACAACGTAAATTTTATCTACAAATGACAGCAAAGTTTGTTTCTACGTTTTGTATTTTGTGTTACTTTGGTTGCTAAAGTCTTTTATGCAGCAGTTTAACTTTAAAAGTGCTTAAGTAGAAAACTTGAGTGTAATTTGTGCAGCACATTTTATTTTAAAGAAATCTGAACTCAGGCTTTTAGGAGAACCTGAACTTCAGGTGTTTTTTTTGCCTTGGAAC
>NW_007578481.1:49387-112548 GCF_000690725.1 Stegastes partitus
AAGTCGACTTATGAGCTCTGGGGTCGCTGTCGGCCCTCTGGTGCCCCCTTGGAGGCGCCCCTGCGTAGATGAAGCATGAGGCTGATGTTAAAACATGCCGCTTAATCCAACAACAAGCTCAAACACTGCAGCTCTGAAGACAAAAAAAACTGTTGGAGACATTGTGAAAACCACCTGTTTTGTTTAATTTCATAATAGACACAGAAAAATAATCTACAAAAGACCAAATTAAGTAACCAGATAACCACGAAATGACATTTTTAATCTCCCCCCCTCCCCACCCCACCCCCAAAGAAAGCACAATGTATAAGATGTCACCCACTGCTCCAGTCACATGACTTCACAATGACATCCCGAAGGACCACGCAGACACGCATGGGGTTTACATTTTGGGGGTAAATGTGGGAATAGTCTCACCAAAAAAAATAAAATAAAATAAAAACCCACACACACTCTAACCAGCAGCACCCCATCGTGAGGAGCTACAGAACAATCTTTGGCGTCGTTCTCGGTGCAGCCGGTCAGCCAGACGCACATGGAGGAGGGCGGGAACTAGTCTGCGGAGGACAGAGAGACTCAGGAAGAACAGTTTTGTTAACGGAGGTATTCAGCTGAAGGAAGGTTTCTCTACCGGTGTTCAGACGCGCTGAAGTCAGTTTTAGCTCTGCAGCGTTTAGTTGACAAGCGGGCTGTTTGTGTAGCCGCCTGTACAAAGGTTAAGCTAAACGGCTAACAGCAGCAGCAGCAGCAGAGTGGATGTGTTTGACCCTGTGACCCTTTTCTTTTAATCTAGATTAATTGGGACAGAAATAGATTTATAAAGACTTGTTTAAATACACAATCGGTACACTGAGGACACAGCGTTGCTTTGGCTTTGAAGCATTGTTCCGGTGTGGTTAGCCTGCATGCTAACCTTGTAGTCAAACCAGATAAACAGCCTAAATGAGCTTTTTTTTTAAGTGTGTGTCTGTTTTTTGTATTTATATAAGTTTATAAAACCAAAAACAAACAGTGCATAACTCCCATAAAAGTTCCCAATTCCCGCTTAAATGACAACACTTGAACGCAGCACACGAATATTTGCAAGTGTTTGCAAATAATCGGCTGCAAATACAAGAATTTTAATACCAATAAAATCAAACTGAGGGATGTTTTGTAAGAACTAGAATCTGCATTTGCTTTCACGTTAGAAGAAACTTCTAGAAATGTGTAACACGACAACTTGTAGCTCATTTGTGCGGTTTATTTGGTCAGATCAGCACAAAGCTAACCTCTTCTTAAAAACATGTGAACACTCCTAAATCAGAAGTTGTTGTTTTGTTTTTTTAAAACCTTTATTGTGAAACACTTCCTGTGCACAGACATGCTTCAGGCCAATTGCAATAAATAGCTTTATTCTGTTGTCGCTGCCTTTGCGCTGCGTCTAAAACTCACTCCGCTTTCTGTCTGAACACACATCGGAAAAAAAACACAAAGGAGTCTCGAGTGACAGAACAGCATCTACAAACATTCACAACTCCAGAAATGCACTGACAAGTTGAGTAGAGGTTGAAAGCCAAGCCACGACTTGCACTTTTGCATTGAGCGTTTTACAGTCCTGCATAGATCTTTTTCATACTTTTTCAATACAAACTAAGGCGTTTTTGTTATATTAAGTTGGTTTGAGTCAATAAGCAGAGAAAAAAAAACAACTTAATTCATTTAAAATAAAATAAAATAAAATAAAAAAACAAAGAGGAATAAAAACAAAAAAAACAATTCAAGTAGGCTACAATCTTGTCGATTCTCCCCTCTCTCACAGGCGCTTCCTCTGTCCAGAAGAGGAGCCCAGAACTTTATTCAATTCAAGTCTTTTTTTTTTTTTTTTTTTATGTTTTCCCAGAAAAGGTCCAGTGTGATTAAACAGCACCAAAAAAACACACTGAGCAAGAGAGGGGCATCAAACTTACACTTGCTCATTATTGTGAAAGGGGGATACGCATCCTTACCCAGTCATAATAATAATAATCTGGAAAGAATTTAACAGTATATTGTGTTTTTTTTTTTTTATATACATACACGCATTCAAATCAACCTCACCACTCGCACGCACAACATGTGTTTTGTCCCTGTGTAAATTACAAATAATTTATCAATATTAATTTAAGCTACTACTTAACAGTCATTTGTGGGAGCAGAGGTGACCAACGATAAACTTCTACAGACACGACAATTCCCACATCTGAGACGAAAGACAGAAAAACGAAAAATCATTACTCAGTCTGTTTTTCTTTTTTTTTCTTTTTTGTACTGCAAAGAACAAGAGTCCTGTTATTCCACATAAGCTTAAATACAAATTATATTATGTAGCGTACTACTACTCTCATCTGTACCACCACCTCGCTCACACTCATTCCACAGTGATCAAGGTCGGTCATATGTAAACATGTTGACAAAAAAAAAAAATAAAATAAGCCGAACAAAAATAAGTGTTCTCGTCATTCGCGCCGTCTTGTTCTCATACCCGGTTCATTAGAAAAAAGAAAAAAAAAAAAGACAGTTAAATTAATTCATCATTGCCACTTGTAGCGAGGATTCTCTTTTAGGTCCGTTGTTGTTTTTTTTCTTTTAAAAGAGGCAGTGGAGCCCCGCCCCCTCATACCACATCATCCTGTCAGTCAAAGTGAAGATTCCTATTGGTGGACGCGTCCAGCGGGCTGTGATGTCGCCCCGCTGGCGTCGTCTCCTGCGCTGTTATTGGTCAGTGGGTTTTCCTCTTCATGTCTCCACCCTGGCTTTGGTTCGCATCTGCGTGGAGAGGATGGAGGTTTTTTTTTTAAACAGTCGACGATAAATGAAACTTCATGTGTGAGATCCAACAGCCTGAAGCACCAGTTCACAGCATTAAAGCCTTGATTTTTGTTACTACGACTACAAGCAGTGAAGCATTGAGCAGCTAGAGGCGGATGTTTCATTAAAGAGCTGGTGGAGACCAAAAACAGAGCAAAAAGTAAAAGTCAGTATTGCATTGTGACTGATGGGAATTTTACGGAGCAGAACAATCTAAATGAACTCTGTCCTCTGTTGGCAGAAACAATGGCCAGATGTCTGGACTACTGTGATGGTGGTTGTCTGAGAAACCACCTAAACACTTAAACAGTTAATGTTTTCAACTTTTCGTGCTTCTTCAGGTGGTCCAGAAAGACTTTTAGTCAACCATCAGAAGAATATTTAGCAGCATTTTGGTAAAAAGATTTGTTGTTTGAGACATTTATTGATGCAAATTCTCTGGTTTCCAACTTACACATCCATCCATCCATTATCTATACACCACTTAATCCTCACTAGGGTCACGGGGGGGCTGGAGCCTATCCCAGCTGACTCAGGGTGAAGGCAGGGGACACCCTGGACAGGTCACCAGTCTATCACAGGGCTACACTTAGAGACAGACAACCAAGCACACTCACATTCACACCTACGGACAATTTAGAATCACCAATTAACCTCAACATGTTTTTGGACCTTGTGGGAGGAAGCCGGAGAACCCGGAGAGAACCCACGCTGCACGGGGAGAACATGGAGACTCCACCGGGTGTCCTCACCGGGACACAAACCGGCGACCTTCTTGCTGCGAGGCAACAGTGCGACCACTGCACCACCTTGCAGCCCACAACTTACACATCTACTGCATATTTTCTTTCTTTTCTTATTTTCTTTCTTCTCTACACTGAATGAAATAGATCTTTTTATATTTGGCAAAATAATGAATTTCACAACATTTTGTAACAACTAATAAAACTTTATATTCAAACATCAGGCTGCACAAATTACTCGTCCTGACATTGTGATGGGCGCTTTGGCAACACTTAAATCGCAAATGACCTCAAACACATCATTTTTTTAGCCGATTGATACAAAAAGAGGAGACGCTGGTTTTCTTTTTCCACGAGTAATCTGCAAGTAAAGTCTGATGGAATATAAATTACTCCGATTTCAGTTGTTTTGTTTTTTACATGGAGTTTGTTGACATGCAGGCTCCACAAAGCGAAATGAACGAGGAGCAGGAGAGAAACACTGAAAAGGCAAAACCCACAACGTCCGTCAGATGCTGAGCTGGAGAGGAACAACTCTCCCTTTAAACCAGCAAATAGCTATTAACACTGTCTGATGAAATATTTTGTCATATTGCAACTTGTACATCGCAGAAAAACTCAACATTTCAATACAGTTTTTTTCCAATGTCGTGCAGCCCCGATTAAACAGGAATACGAGAGACAGTGAATCATGAAAATAGGATTAGAAAAAGACAGACATGTTTGCAGATTTAGTTCATACATGGTGGGGACAGGGTTCAGATTCATACACAGCCTCTTTTTTAAGAGTGAAGTCTTGTTAAATAGCTCTAAAAAAAGAAGAAAGAATTTCCAGAAGAATTTGGAAGAGGTGAAAAAGTGCCGTTTGACATAAAGTAGAAGCATTAAAGTGCATCTCTGAAGTGCCAGATGAGTAATCAGCGGCACAGTTTACTGATTACTAGATAGAGAAAATTAAAACGTCTTTCTGAAATGTGTGCAGAAAGACAGCATCCCTGCATTTAAATTACACCGAGATCTAGAAATAGAACTCTGCATCTAGTGATGGAACTAATATTCAGAGTTAGATTTAAGGTTCATGAACCGGTGCAACAGGCTGCAGGACTTTATACGATTTACCAGCAACAACTATTCATCAAACAAGACGGGCAGAGTTTGAGTTTCTGTCTCAGCTGGTCAGATGGTTCTTTGACCCCGGAGCCGCGAATAATCCTGGTGAGATCGGACTCTGACCTTTAAGTCTCTGCTTACAGCTATAAATACACGTGATTTCAGCCACAGATGAGGTTAAACACAAGGAAGGAGCCGAGCAGCTGCAACAGGTTCAACACGAGGAAAACGGTTCATTAAAGAGGGTCAAACGAAGACTTTTTGATGTGGCAGAATGTTAAACCGTGTGTCCCAGAGACAGGAGCCAGCATGAGCAGGAGAAGTGTTGAATTTTTCATAATTCAGGAAGCTAAGTCACACATTGCGATTTCACATGTTAATCAGACTGCTGCTCTCGAATCAAAGAACCATCTGCACGTCGCCGGGAGAAAACAGGCTCCTCAATAGTACGCCGCCGGAAAACAATTGATCTGCAGCAGCTCTACGACATGTTTCTACAGCAGCAGAGGTCGAACCGTGCCCAACGCCAAATATACTGAAGCAAGCAGAAAGTCAGAGGACAAACAACAGAGCAGCTTAGCAGAGGACGACAGGTCGACTTGACGTAGACAGATGGAGAGAGAGAGAGGGAGGACGAAGAGGAGGAGGAGGAGGAGGAATGCAGATTACCTGAGAAAGCAAGCTGCAAGTGAGGAGGTAGGGCAGCCTGCGACCCTGACTGGAGACTCTTATACAGATCTGAGGAGAGATGGAGGGAAGGGTGGACAGATGAGAGGCGGGATAACAACAACAACAACAACAACAACAACAATCGGGGGCAACGTGAAAAAGATGGCGCAGAGAGATGTTAAAACGGGAGAGTCGGGGATCAGAATGAAGTGGCAGCGAGGTGTGCAAATAGGAGATGATTGTTTTTATTAATCCCCGGTTTGCAGCAGCTGCTCGAAACTGTGGTGGAAGTTGTAAACGTGTACAGCTTCTGCAGTGAGATAAGGAGCTGTGTGAGTGGACGGCAGGGCAGGATGCTGCCACACGTCTGCTAGGTGAAAGTGGGAAGAGCCTCTTCCTGTGGAGATCATGGAAGGAGCCTCGTGTTGTAACAGAAGAGGATGATGTCACACGGTTGTGGGGTTAGCAGATGGGGGGTGGATGTAAACAACAACCAAGGTGGCATATGGCATGTAGCATGTAGCATGTAGCATGTAGCACGTGCCATGCGGTTTGAATGGGCAAAAAAAACAAAAGAGGGAGGCGGTATGTTAGCAGAGCGATGGTGTTGCAGTAGAGATGTGGAGCGCAGCAGGAAGATTTATATATACACAAATATGCAAGGTGAACTTACAAAATATGACTATGTAAATGAGCCTCATTTATCACTTTTTTTTGTCCCATTTCTCAGTTAAACTCCGATGTTTCATTCGCAGTTTATCGTCCTCTGGGAGTAACGCTTCACATCGGGCAATTAGAGAAAATTATCTGAATGCTATTTTACTGACAACTGTTGCAGTCGTGATTTAAAGTGCAATTTCTACAAATTACTCCAGAGCAGGCTGTCTGCACAGTATTAAGTAAACTAGGTTTGTATGAAGCAGAGTTTCTTTTGTTCTGCAGGAGAGGAAGCATGAAAACTGTTCAGCCTCTGCTTCACAAGTGTGTGTGATTACTAATAAAAATTACTAATAAAACTCTATAAAAATGAGATACTTTGAGCAAAACTGACCTAAATATCAGGGGGCAACAAGTTTTTAAAAGCTATAAAGGCCAACAAATGAAAAATAAATAAATAAATAAATTCAGATTTTTATGATTTATGGTTGTGTTGCTTCCATAGACGTTCAGAACGTTATATTGTGGTTAAAAAAAACTGAGCCCACAGGGAGTAAAAACGTGTCAAAAGCAGGAACTGTCTGAAACCTGCTCGAGGTTAGAGGATATTCTATACACTACTTATTGTATACAAATATAAACTATAACCAAGAAGAACAATGACTTGATCTGACTAACAGATATGCAATCAGAAGTTTATTCCTCTGTGCTGCAGAGGTTCACTGTTGCCCCCAAATCATGATTAAAAACATCAATGAGCCACTCTGTCCTGTCCCGCTGATATGAATCAGTAAAGCCTCTAATTTGTATAAATACACGACTGAGAACAGTCATTGCTCGACACTTTCTAACTGTTGTGCAACACCTACAGTGGAAACACGGAGCTGAGAGACAGACAGACTCACACGTGGTTAGTTTTGGTACATGTTTTGGATTTGTCAGTAATAGGACAAAATGAAATATTACCTGTCATATATTTTAAAAATAAATAAACCAAAAAAAAGCAGCTTTGTGCCCACTCACCCATTAGGTCGCTCTGTGCTAGCGGGTATCCTGAGTTGGAGCTGGGGGCTGAGCCCATGCCAGCTGCCCCTGGGGCTCCAGGAGGGCTGAAATTGAGCAATGAGGGAAACTGGAAGGGTAGCGAGACGGGCACGAGGCCTCCTAACATCCCGAAGCCCAGGGGCAGAGCAGAGGGGCTGCCCAGGAGTGGAGAGCCTGCGCTTGATACCTGCAGACAAAAAGAAAAATACACACACTTAGGGAGTTTGCTCTTTCATTGATTCAGAACTGTCTCTCTTTTGACTTTCTTTCCTACCATTCTGTGTGAAAACGAACCTGTGAGAGGTGTGACGTTGTGGAGGACGTGGCCAAAGTCCCTGAAGCCGCCCAACCATTTCCTGCTTTTGAGCCCTGGTTGGCCCCGCCCACCACCCTCTGCCTCTGCCCGTGATTGGCTGAGACTGAAGGTGCAGGAGACAGGGAAGTTTTGTCTGGATGACTGCAGACTGCTGATACCACTCCTTTGTTGTTGGAGTTGTTGTTGATGCTACTGTTGCTAGTGGTGGACTGAGGTTTCGCCCCCCCGACAAAGCTGCAGCCGCCCTGCGTCTGCTTCACCTGCCCGACGTTGAAGGGAGGCCGAAAAGTCTTGGGGGTTTTGGGAGAGTACTGGTGCTGCTGCTGTTGGCTGGGGATCATCTGATGGGGGAGCGGGTGTGAGGGTGAGGATGAAGGTGAGGGGGAGGAGGAGGGAGGTGGGGTGGGTGCAGGAGGCCGAGGGGTGAGTTTGATGATGGGGGACGAGTTGCTGCTGTGGGAGGACTTGGTGAGGGTGGCCTGCATGGGTGTGATGAAGTTGGGCTGGTGGTGGTGGTGTGTGTGGGATTTACCTTGAGAGGAGTGTGAGGTGTGGGAGGTGTGCGAGGTGTGGGAGGTGGGGGATGGTGAGGAGGCAGCAGGAGAGGGAGGGCAGAAGGACTGCAGGCCGTGGTGGGAGGTAGAGTTGGAGCGGGACTGAGGCGAGGGGGAGGAAGAAGGTGTGATGTTGCTGTTCAAGATGCTGCCGTTGCTGCTGATGCCGCTGGATTTGGCACTGCTCTTGGTCAGTCCTGGAGTGGCTCCCAAAGCTCCCAGTATCCCCACTGGGCTGGCAAAGCCTTTCTGATGGGGAGGCAGCAGAGGGGAAGCTGTGGGAGGAGGCCGCTGCTTTGGGGGCGAAGGGGAGGGGTGTGGACGCATCTTGCCTATCACAGAGGTCGTTCTGTGATTGGGCAGTGCCATGGTAACATGTCTCTGAGTCTGGGTTTGGCCCATGGCGCCAGATCCTTTGATTGGGCCGTAGTGACCATCTGCAGTCCTGGAGGCCAACGACAGGCCTGCCGCCTGCACACGAGCCATGGAGGAGACCACCGGAGACGAGGAACAGGAGGTAGAAGAGGAGGTTGGTAGCGTTGTGGATGTTGGCAAGTTCCCAGCAGACGCAGCTGCCAGCGGAGCGTTCTCCACCTTCGACAGGGAATGTTGCTGCGTTGATGCGACCGAGGCGGAGAGCTGAGAGGCCGAGGGGTAGTGAGGAGCGACGGGAGGAGGAGAAGAGGTGGGTATTTGCAGCGGAGGAGGCGACAAGGGGCTGTCCGAGGGGCCCAGGCCCTTGGATGCGTTGCTGAGGAGGGCCAGAGCGTGAGAGATGGAGTCCAGAGACGGAGCGGTCAGGTCCTCGTCCAGGGAGTCCGACAGACAGATGGGCTCCGAGGGCGAGGACGAGGAGGGGGGCTGGCGGCTGGACGTCAGAACGGATGTGGAGGTGGGCAGAGATGGAGTGGAGGTCATGGTGAGAGGCGGCTTGTGGATCCAAAGACCCTCCTAAAGAAGAAAAGAGACACAGTCAGTGACCTGAATCATCAGAAATTCTGATCTCAGGTTTAAACATACCAGCATTTAAGATGGGTAATTTATTTATAATTAACTCTGTTCGGCAGTAAGTGTAGAATTTGTTTGGGCAAGCTTTGTTTAAATACTTTTTTTTCCCACACACATTACAATAAAAACACAACTCTCCAGTTTAGATATACGACCCTTGAGACAAATACAATCAGCCTCAGATTTGGTGAAACTACAATTCTTGTAATACACGATATGAGGCAGGTACAGTTTTATGACAGAGCATTCTTTGGTTAGAATCAGCTGTGTGTTTTTTTTAAAGAACATCCAGCACTTAGTCAGAGCTGTTGCTCACCTTGGCTTTGGCCTTGGGTCCAGGCACCATCCTCCTCTTGACTCTGAACAGAAAAATACAAGCAGATATTCAACCTGGGTAGTTTGTGTGAGTGGAGAAACACGAGCTGTGATAAAGTCAATGCTTACAGGTTTCCAGTGAGGTGATTGTGAACGGTGAGACTTTCCTTGAACAGAATCCTGAAACAAACAGCAATTAACAGTGTGAACGGCAGAAATCAAAATGAGCACACCCATGTTGGGTTTTAGGACAAGAAATTCAAAACCTGTGGGCGCTGATTTTGTTGTTTTTGCTGCAGTTTCAGCACCTGTTATGTTACCGTTGCTTTTCAAACATTCTTTCAAATGACTGTAGTTGAAACTTAACGAGTTGGGTAATACATTTACAGACCTATGTTCTTCAATATTTTTACAAACCTAAACACTGTTCACTCTGCTAAGTAGCCAATGTTAGCACTAATTTAAATTGCCATTAAAATGTTATGTGTAATGTTTATTTTCCAGCATGCATCATTTCCTCTCTAAAAATCTCAACTACGTCACACATTATGTACACACAGCTGGTGTTCACTGTGAGGAAAAATACAAATACATATAAATACGTTTACGGCACTAAACTTGAACTTCAACAGTTGAACAGTTTGAAATATTTGTGTAATGTATTTTAAGAGTCTTATTTTATTTTTAATCAATAATTAATAAAAGGAAACTTTACAGTTATTCACAGTTACAGGGTTTAAATGCTATTTTACATTCGACAAGTAAATTCAGAATCTAGTTTGATCAACAGATAGCTATTTTCCTCCTTATTATTGAAATATTTCCTGCAGATAATATATTGTACATATAAAGGGCGGCTGTGGCTCAGGTAGAGCAGGTCGTCCTGTAATCGCAAAGCTGGTGGTTTGAGCCCAAGTGTCCAAGAGACACTGGACCCAAGTTGCTGCTGGTGTGAATGTGTGTCTGTGAATAAGTGAATGAGAAACACTGTAAAGCGCTTTGAGTGCCACTAACCCTAAAGGCTCTGTAAGTGCAGACTACTTAGCTACAGTGTGGAGAAAGTAGTTGTTGTGTTTGTGCACGCTTTCCCAGATCCTTAAACACGAAGGGAAACAGGAAGGTTTTCCATCCCAAACGGTGTCCTGACTGAGACCGACTGTCTGCAGAAACATGGAGGCCAGCCGGTACAGGGACCACATGGATACGTTGGCTTTGCTGATTTTTTTTCTGTTTTATTGTTTTCCTGAAGTTATTTTAGAAGCTCACTGTGTGTGCCCAGCGCTGCCATGTATGTACCCAGACGCTGACATGAAGATCAGATGAGATAAATGTACATGCTACAGCAGCTGGATACAGCTGGGCATGTAGGAAGCAAGACCTGAAATGCAAATGAGTACAAACAGATAATGAAACGTACAGGTGTAGTGCTGCAGTTTAAAGCCCTCCACAGACACTAACAGGAAACTAGTGGGAGCAGTGGACCCAGTACATGTAGAAGAAATTTACAAATTAAATAAAGTTTCAGTCGATATTGACAGCTAGTGTGTATTTATGGGAAGTGCACATACTTTTACTGACTGGCTATTTCAAGGCAATAATGAAACAGCCAGAGTTGTGGCAGAGCACGATGCGATCATCCAGATTTTTTTTTATAAATTGTATTTGTATGAACTGTGTGACAAAAAACAAACTGATTTTTTTTTTGCCACACTTTGGCATGAAGTAGGAGGTAAACACAGGTGTTACTAATGACAATAATTAGGGCTCTGTGCGTAATAGAAAAGACCATTCATTAATGTGATTCATGACACCTGTGTTTACCTCCCAGTTCATGCCAAAATGGCTGCTGTAGAAAAAGGGTCTGTTGACAATGAACATGTGCAATCTGCTGCAGTTTTTTTGTAATACCGCCATGTCGTAATTATTCATCCTCAGACTAATATTGCTGTTTTTTCCATTCACTTACTGGCAACTAAGTGTAGCCAATTGCTGTAAAACACAATTAAGCTTTTGGGAGCTTTAGCGACACTGAATTTGCTTCAGCTCTGATCCAGATGTAATTTATGCCCGTGCAGGTGTTCAAATTGAGCATCAAACATACAAAAGATAAACGAGTTGTCTCAAAAGCTAGCAGAAGAAATGGTTTCATTACACCAAGAGGAAATGGTTTTAAGTTTACAGCAACAAACCTTCCAGGGTTGGAATGGGCGAGATTTCACCAAGGGGAATCATTAGTGAGCAAAAGTATCAGTATGGGCGATAAAAACACCTCACTGCACTGAAATCCTGTCCAAAAACCACATAAAAGTCAACCTAAATATGCAGCAAATGAACGGAAGGGTCTGCAGAGTTCTGGGTCTCATTTATGAATGGATGAGACTGAACTGGAACTGTCTGGATGAATGAATGAATGGTCCTGGATCAGTCATTTGTCTGGTGGAAGAATTGGACAAGACGAACATCGCTCTAACAGGGAAACATGGAGGAGCTTCCCCACGTTGTTGTTTTGTTGCTGCAGGAACTGATAGGACTGAATAATGTTCTGATCAGCTGCGATACGAACGTTTAAAATACTCCACTAATAGAAACCAGGCCATGTAGATATAATCAGTAGGCTTCAGCTTGGGTAAATCTGACATTAGAACGCCTTATTAAGTAGTTTTTCGGGTCACACGGCTGTCTGAGCTGCTGCACAGCAATAACAGAGTGAGGACACTAGAGGGTCCACTAGTTAGAGCTCGACCGCTCATCGGCAGAGTGGAGCAGCTCCGGAGCCGCGTCGGGTAGCACATATTGCTGAAGTTGTAATAAACACTGCAGTTTTCCACAAACAAGAAAAAAAAACACCCCAATAATTCACTTGTTGGTGTCAGTGCAGCTAAACTTCCTTTGCTGACGGTGGTAGGCTAAAGCCATCGCCAAGAGGCTTCCTGTGCCTCTTAGCTTGCAAAAAATTAACAAAAAGCACAGCAGCTCCACACATCTGGATGTTAGTGCTTTAACAGACTAAGGCTACGCTAGCAGCTACGTAAGGAGACAGCTACAGATGAGCCTAAAACAAAAACCAATAAGTGATAATGGTTTAAGATATGGGCGTTACTGTGATAGAAGAGGAACCGCAGATGTAACCGCAGAAGACATACGGATCAATCCCCATCAATGGAGGTCACAGTAAACAAAGGGGAGCGTTGAAGCACCATGTGACACCAAGGTCATCACTTCTTTTTTTATTAGCTATAGTAATCCTTATTAATGAAGCAGCCTAGATATGAATGACAGGCTCCCTGCCGTCACATGCTGTTAATATCTAATATTTAATGAACATCAGTTCTAAATGTCAGTGATTGGCTTCTCTTGATTGCCAATAATCGACATCGGCCCTGAAAAAAACAAACATATTGATCGATCCCTACTTCTAGCTACTAACCATCTTTCTCAGCCTGCATATGAGGTGAGCATTCAGCTAGCGAGGTGTTTTGGGTACAATTTTATTTATAATCTGTATTTAGGCGATGCACTGAATCCAGGAGAACAACTAGCCTATTTAGATGCAGATTTGTACATCCTTTAGGCCATAATCGTGCAGCCCTAATTTAAAGGCTACAGTATGACATACAGAAGCACAAAGACACACACACAGAGACACACACACAGACCTGGTCTGCATCCAGCCCTTAGGCCATAGTGGTTTGACCTCATTCTCTAAGAAGGCCTTGAGGTAGTCCTCCACAGACAGAGAGCACTGATTCTCCATCTCATAGCAGCTCAGCTTTACTCGCACCAAGCTGCACAGCAGGTTCCTGCACAAACACAAATTCAACACAAATCATTCAATGTTGAAGTCTAAATTAGGTTGCAGATGTAGAGCACATAATGATATGCTTCAGGGAGTCAGAGGTAATAATCACAGTATAAAAGACTCTCAAGGTTTTTCTCGTTTTACTCAGACACAGATTCTTTACTCAGGGTTACCACATTCATGCAGGAATAAAAATTCAGCGCTTTTTCCTGCAACTTTAAAAGGTCTCTTAAAAACAATATTTATGACTCGGTTGCCTTTTTTCAGGCCTTTTGAGATCCTCCTGAACAATCTTTAAGGCCTGTACGAGTTTAGTGTGCTAGATTAGACACCGACAGTGGAGAACAACGGGGGGAGATGAAGACAAAAGAAGTCATGATGAGAAAAACAAACCAGGAGACGGCAGCAAACCTGCAGCACCACAAACATACTACAGAGCACCCAGCCAAGCTATTCCTACAGGACAGTTTTGGATCATTACCTGAGCTTGTCATCCCAGACAAACTTCTTCCGTGGACCCATCACTCTTTTCCCAGGTTTCTCCTCATCCTCCTCCTCTGAGCCGTTTTTATCTCCCTCCTCCGACTGCTGCCTGCAGGACGACACACACACACACAGCAACAGATGAAGGTAAATGGAAAAGCAGCTTAACTACATTTTTATCAAATTACCTTAATCTCATAAAAAAGAAGACAAAGACCATGATCACCTCTTATCAAAATCAGAAGGCTGAACATGATTCATCCTATAAATATATAATTCTTCATATTGATGTAAAATTTAACTGGTTAGAAAAGGTTGAGTTCAGGCTGGGTTTTTTTTCCCCCTTAAGTACTTTAAAGCCATTAATTCACTTTTAAATGTATTCTATCCAAGTTTTGTCACATGTTGGGGTGACAGCATTACTGCCAATAACAAGGTAAAGTTTAGGTTGGTTGTATAAGTGGGCAGACACCTGGCTCAAAAGCAAAAAAGGGTTTGCTCTGAAAACTGTGTTGAGTGACCAGTTTATTAAGACAAGATGGTCCACAGAACAATTTACATCAGCGGTCTTCAACCTTTTTTGCACCACAGACTGGTTTTAAGCAAGAAATTTTTCTACAGATCGGTCACATAACAAAAAATAATTGTTTTCATAAATAAATAAAATTGCTTGTGTTTACGTTTTCTTCTGTCTCAGTATCGAGTCTCTCCCACTTCCCAAAGCAGCTCTCCTGAGACGTTTGTGTTTGACTGACGGCTTCGTTTAGCATAAAAACTGACAATCAAGTGCAGAAACGAGCACTAATGGAAGTGATGGGAAGTCGAGCTTGTCATTTTTCAAAATAAAACGCCCTGCAGACTCCGCTGGAAATAAAAATAAACCAATAAAACGTTTTT
Organism: Stegastes partitus; assembly: GCF_000690725.1. Taxonomy (NCBI): domain Eukaryota; kingdom Metazoa; phylum Chordata; class Actinopteri; family Pomacentridae; genus Stegastes; species Stegastes partitus. The sequence goes on from NW_007578481.1 coordinate 63,812, forward strand.
ATTCTTTCTGTACAGCCCGGTACCGGTCCGCGGAGCGGTGGTTGGGGACCACTGATTTAGATCTTTTGTTTTCACAGCTGGGAAACTTTTGCATGATGCGTTTCACTTTTCCTGAGATATAGGTTGTGTTTACAACATAAATCCAATATATTGTTTTATAGATATATCAATCTATTTACCTTTGATCCTTCCAAAGGTCTTAATTCATGGTACTTGTGCTATTGGTGAGGTCTTCATCAACAAACAAAACAAAACAACATGAAGTGCCATAGTAGGTTTTTTAGGATCCACTTACTTTGCAACCTTGGCCATGCAGTCCATGTTATATTTTGCTATCTGCTCAGGCATCACGCTGCACACCGCCAGCTTCAGCTTCAACAGCGGCGTCCGCAGGCGATCGTCCTGAAACCGGGAGGAAGGCAGAAAGAGATGGAGAGCAAAGGTAATGAGAGGTAGAGAAACACACAAAACAATAGTGGGAAAAAGACGGAGGCAGGGCAACAGTGACAGAGAATAAAAAAGGATGGTAGGATTAAAGAAAAGGGGATAGTAGGAAGACAAAGAAAAGGTAGAAAGAGATGGAGGATGGGGAGAGGGGAAGGGAAAGAAGAAGAGAAAACGAGGTTGAAAGAGGGGGAGTATTTTGATTTATTTTGTCAACAATGCTACTTTAATGGTGCATGACAAAAGACATTTGGAAGCGTGTTTTCATTGGCAGTCCTCGCTGCACTAGTCTGCCCACACTGAAGCAGGGAAGATTAAAAGCTGTTTGAAAAGGAAAAAAAAAAAAATGATGTGGAGAAACTAGAGGTTAGACAGCTTCCTCAGAAATATAGCAGCAAATCACAAACAGATAGTTTAAAAAGAAACACTTGGAATTATATTTTATGGCTTTCCTGATGTGTTTGTTGTGAAAAATTCCTAAACAGCTGATATTTTAGGATCACAAATGAGCACGAGTTTGTTGCCAAATAAGCCACCGGGGACGACAAAAATCACTGGTATGATATGAAGAAAGAATAAAAACATACAAAAGTAGAAAAAATAAACAGTGAAAGCTCAGTCTTACTGTGAGGTCACTGCAGAAGCATAAAGAGGACTGTGAGAAGAAACTTGCAGCTGAAGAGTGAATTCATAGTTTGATATGTGTGTGTCTCATTGTTCATTTCATCAACATAGAAATCTATTTATGTGTATTAATGTAGAGCACTAATAATAAATATGGCTGATTTTATGACATATATTATAAAGGCGTAGATACATAAAGGTATCAACAATGAGATTAAAGTGAGCACCTTCAGCTGGTTGTCTGTTTCGCCTCGAAGCTACTGCATAAATTATGAAAGTTAAGACCTCTCGCATCTTGACTTCTCGTCACTTTCAGAAACCAAAAATCCGACACTGACACCCCGTTCACTCAGCCACTGGCAGGGCGGGTGAATGTGTCTCCTTTTCCATTCACTACGTGATGAGATTTTCAAAGTGCTCACAGAGGGCCTTCAGCCTCTCCTGAATCTGACTTGTAGTGACCACGGAGCAATCAGAAAAGCTGCAGCAGGAAAGATTTCTTTCTAATCATATTCCAGATCAGTGTAATGTGAGGGGATTCACGACTTCCTCCGCAGATAAGCCTCGCTCACCTGGATGTTGAGGCTGAGTTTCTTCAGGCGTTTGAGGAGCGCTTCTTTATTGCACGGCACAAATGCCTCCATGTGCGTGTAGATATCTGTGCGCACCTCGGGAGGCTGCTCCTGGACCTGCAGCTCAATACTGAGAGAGAGAAAGTCAAGATTGTTAGAAAAATGTAAAAAAAAAAATAAAACACAAAGATGGGAGATTGAAGGAGTGGACGGGGAAGGACAGCAGGAAGCGGCAGAGGAATGAGAGGAGGGTGAATGGAAATGAGAAGCATGTCATTACCACAGACAATGAGAGACAGAGAGAAAACAAAACACTTAGAGACAGCAGAAGAGGTGGCGAGGGAAATCTGCTGAAAATGAGCGAGAGAGGCTGAAAAAGGAGGAGGAGAGTGAGCAGGGATTTGTCTGACGGTGATTTAAAAGCTGTCCTACTCACTCCAGGAGAATGTTATTCATGTCCAGGGTGAAAAATTTCTTCCTGCCCTCCTGATCAAACTGCCGCGAGGCCTGTGGGAGAAAAAGCTGAGTCAGCACACAGCACTGTTCCATACACTAGAAATACATACACATGTCTGTGATGCTGAGCCTCGGAGGGCTTCAACTCCTCCACCTGTCTGACACCCGGGTCTAATTTTAAACGTGAATCTTTAGGGGGTTTGTGCTTAAAAGGGTGCTCTGAAACCTGATTGTTTACAGTTTTAACACAGTTGAAGCTACCGTGTCAAAATAACGCCAGTAAAGACCAAAGAACTGAAATAACTAAACATGAAAAAAGAGGGTTTTTCTGCATCCAATCAAACCACAGAATCAATATATAACTTTAGCATGCATTGTGAGGGACCTCCTGCTCTGCATCTGTAGTGGTAACACGCACGAGCGAGTGAGGATTTCTGATCAATCAGAAAGTAAGAAGGGATAAACTACATGTGATGTTTTTGCATCTCGCTCTGTGCTTCAGCAGATTCTCAATTAAGACAAAGTGAAACATGGCACCCCGACAGTAAGTATCCTTAGGCCGATCACAACTATTACATAATTGGATGATGGCAATTATCTAAACCAATAACGATCATTATATATAATTGTTGCCGACAGAAACGGCTCAGTTTGATCAGTATTTACACTTAATTTGCCACCATTTGTGCTCTTTTCTTGTTTATTTCAAGGTCCTTAACTTACTTTTCAGTGATCAGCTGCTGACATTAAATTCATGGATTTAAATCAAAGGCACTAACAGGACTATTCTAAATCTAATCGTAGAATAAAACACACAGAAAAGGCAGTTAAATCCTTAATCACATGACAATGGGTCTAATTAAAATTTCATAATCACGACAGCCATAACTGCCCCGTTGTAATTTGGCTGTAAAAGTTTTACTTTACTGCCGTATCTCTCCCATTCGATCATTATTTATGACGTGCGGTTCAATTACCGTTTTAACTAATAATGCTTATTGTCAGCTTGTTTGAACACCTGCAAAGAAAAACCTAAACACGTTGGTTCATGTTGCACTGAGGATCCAGGATGGCAGGTACCTAAACTGTCACATAAATAAATCACCTTTTGTTTTCTATGAGTTCATGTTTATAGTTCTTAGACTGTTTGCTAAATATCAGTTAGAGCCTGAAATGGGAAAAGAACTAAAACACAATTTTTTTGTTCTTGATCTAGACTAAATATACCAAATATTCTTCCCTTGATCAATTAAATTAATAAAACTGAATTATTCTGGATCTCCAACGCTTTTCCAATACGTTATCTTTGGAAGCAACAAGAAAATAATCCATCGTTTCTTGTTTTTTATTCCTCTTCTTCCCTCCTCCTCACTTTTCTCGTCTTCACCTCTGCATCCTTCACTTGCATCATCCTTCTCAATTGCGTCCCAACCTCTCTTTACATTTTTACCAACATCTAAAAAAAGATCCGAGGCTCCCAGATATAAGCGCAACTAGAAAATAAAAAGTTCTTCAAAAGGTAGTGGTGAGAACCCTGCTGTTGTAGTTACATAAAACCCCTCAGGGTTCAGCTTTAAGCCGTGTTTCTCCAAAACTGGCAAAGAGACTATTCTCCCTGGGCTCAACAGCAACAATAAACATTCTGTGCCACTTCCTCGGCTGAATGGCATTTGTGTTTAACTGCAGTGAAGAGGCTTCACAGGTAATTGCAACCACCCACTAACAGACTGCAGTTGACTCACCGCCCGCAGGTCCTCGATGCGTTTAATAAGAGGAGCAGGCAGTCCACTGGGGAGCGGGGGCGGGGAAAACAGTCCACTGGAAGACCCCAGGCCTCGCCCTTGGCCACCTCCTCCTACTGCTGCTGCCGCCGCCGCCGCCGCTTTATGAGCCGGAACACCGACTCCCAGAATGCCGTTCTCTCTGGCGGTCGCCATGGCGTGCTGCTGGTCAGTGTCCAACAAGCTGAAGTCCAGGTCGCCTAGGAGATCCTGCAGCTCCTTCTCGTTGGCCGAGCCCAGCAGTGACATCACAGCGGGGTCCGAGGTGAGGTCTGCCAGCGAGAGGTCGTTGCCGGCTGCGTTGCCCTGCGGGTGAGTGGAGTTCGAGGCTAACAGGTGGTTCGTTGAGTTGCCGGAGTGGGGCTTGTTAGCCACACCTCCTGCCAGGCCGGGGTGAGCCATGTTGGGGTTCCTTTTCCTCATCTCTTCCTTCTCCCGGGTGAAGCGGCGGAGCATGGCCGCCAGATACAGCGAGTCCTTCATCAGCTTCTTCCTCTTCTTCTTCTCTGGCCGGTGGAGGCTCAGAGCTGTCACTCTGTTGGAAGAAGACACAGCAATGCTTTGTTTTTAGCAAAGAAAATCAGATTTTGAATGAAAGCTGAAAACAGTGCCTCTGACCACATCGGCATGTTGTTTCAGCATATTCAATAAGTGCAACATGTGCATGTGAACAGTTCAATCATGATTTAGATGTTTTTCAGGACGTGACGTTTATACATTATATGTGAAACCCAGCTATGAATCTCCTGGTACACATGAGTAGAACAGCTCTGTGATTCCTCAACATCTCAGCCACTCATTTCTAGACCAAATTCAGAAACCCGGATCAAGGACACACCGTATCTTGTTTGCTTTCAGAGTAATCAAAGGAGCATATTTAGGTTTCTCAAAACTAGGACGCGGCTTTATCTGCATTCACAAACACAAAACAAGGATACTCGAAAAACTGACCATAACCAGGACACTCATTTCCAAGTCAAACATTCTCAGTTGACTCAAAAAGCTACAGACAGAGCAGCTATGATTAGGTAAACTAACCTATTTCTTAGCAATCAAATATATGGTAATCTTAGAGTCGTTATTTGTGTAAGCAACTTAAAACAAATTCTAACTTTCAGAGCAAAGAACTGAAAAGCAGCGTCAGAGTCAAACAAGCGTTGTACCAAAGAAGAATGACATGTGCTAATTTTGAGATAAGTCACAACACCTTTAAAGGCAATTTTCTGCTCGGATGTTTAATAAATGCGGAAAAAAAAAAAAAATTCTGACAGAAGTAACTTGTACAGCTACATCTGCCTTATTCATGCGTAGCCATGTAGAAATATGATGCTCATGTCATCCCACCTCTCCTACTAAACTGCTTTTCCAACTGCTTCAACCAGCATTAAACTGGCTGAAATAAACTATTTTGAATCCTTGTGCAAATCTGAAATGCAGACCGCTGCTGTGAGGACTGAAATCAGGCCACTCCACTCCCTTTTGTAAAATGTTCACAAATTCACTAGTTGACCTCAGAAATGCTAATAAGGCAATAAAGGCATTTTCGCTGGCAAAAATGAGACGTCAACCGGCGCTGACAAAGACAACTCAGAAAGTGTCTAACTGGAGGGATTCTGGAGGATTAACCTGCAGTCTGCTCTCACAGATCTGACACACGCACACCCATATATAACATCATCCGTTTCATAATGGCACAATGGCAATAGCTGCTGCTATTTTTAGAAGTTGTTTTCAGAATGGTGGCGTGTTGGAGTATTCGGCATATCTGAGCGTGGATAATGGAGCGTTTTTCTGGAAGGTGGCTGGCTTGTCGCTGCGGCTAAGAGCAAGTCTCAGTCAGCATCCCTGCCTCATGATAGATGTATGAAGAGGATCCTCCCGCACAAAAGCAGAGCATAATGTCACACAGGGTGGTAAACAGTGGACAAAGAGACGTCACACACTGCAGCGGCCCACAAATCCTCGGGTGTGCAAAAGGTCAACTTTTAAAGCACAGGAGGAAAATCTGTCCATAAACATAACCGTGCATTTTAAAGTGACTGTTTGGCTCAAAGGTAATCAATCATTTGATTAAGTGGGAGATTTTTTTAAGGGGCTGTTTTACAGATGCATGGAAAGTGATGTCCTCTGGGCCGGGAGGTTTAGCAGTCTCAGCTACTCATGAGCCTCTTCTGCCACAGAACGCCTTTCACAGAGAAGCTGAACTTCACGAGCTGTCACAAGACAACGACGCTGTACAGACGTGATTCTTACCCCTGTTTGGGTACTTTGTTCTTCTTCGGGTTCTTCTCCTCCAGGTTGTTCACTTCCTTCTTTTTCCTCTTCTTCACCACCTGCTCCTTGTCTTTGTTCAGCTTCTAAAACGAGAGCACATACGCTTTCAATTCTGTCTGAGGAACACACACAGAGGCTGTGTGTTGGGTCCTGTTGGGTCACACACTCATATTTAGTAAACACAATATTTCTCAGAGTTAACCATATCATTTTTTAGCTTTCTCTGACACATGATGATTTTGTGGGCAACCATTTGGTAGGATTTCTGTATCTGGGAGGTAGTACAGTTAAAAACATTACCAAGGCATCGTTTCCCAGACATGGATTAAGCTTAGCCTTCAACTAAAAAACTAAATAAATAAAAAAAATTAATAAAGATCACTACTAGAAAAAAAAAGTTCTTAGTCTAGGACTGGGTTTGATCCGTGTCAAGAGTCTACAGCCATGTTAGCAGCTCTGTGACACTTTGGGTACGGCAATGTTTTGAGCTAAATGCTTACATCAAGCAAGTATGTTTGTTTGCCATCTTGGTTTAGTGATTAGAAGGAGTACAATAGATCAGACGGTCACCGGGGTTCATCCTCAGGGAGTATGAATGTTGTACGGAAATGCTGCACCAGTCTCCCTAACACCAGTCTAGTTGTTTGAGTCTGGATCAAAGTGGTCAAATGACTGACACTGCCACTACCAGTGCTGTTCTGCTGCATGGCTTCCCTTGAATTTCCCCAAGGGAATGAATAAAGTATGTATCCATCCATCCATCCATCCATCCATCCATCCATTCACTCATTCATTCATTCATTCACCCACCCACCCATCCATCCATCCATCCATCCATCCACTCACCCATCCATTCATTCATCCATCCATTCATTCATTCATTCATTCATCCAACCAACCATCAATCCATCCATCCATCCATCCATCCATCCATTCATTCATTCATTCACCCACCCATCCATCCATCCATCCATCCATCCATCCATCTATGAAATACCATATTTACAACATGGACATTCAGTCCTTTGGGTTCTGTGTTGCAAATAATTGGAATAAGTTCCCTCTGTGTATGAAAACAATAAGTAATCATGACAATTTTAAAATTATGGTTCACAGAAAACTTGGAGGTGTAAACTTATCATCCTATTCTTTTCTTTTGTTTGCAATTTATTTCATGATTTATTTTCTGTTTGTATTTTCTGACGTAAGTATTTATTGTATTTCTTATTTTCACATCAATGACCACAAAGGAAATAAGATTTGGACTTTGTCGTCATTACCGTCCCTTGTAGCAGAGTTGTATTTCAAGAAAAGTAAAAAATTGATATATTTTCATATCCTTTCCAGGCTTGAGAATTGTTTTTTGAAACACTGAAATATGAATTTCTTTATGTTCAGTTGTGTTATGTTGCTGCAGTCTCACCTTGTCCTCCTCTCCCTCGGAGTCAGAGGCCGCTCTGAACTGCAGCGTGCCAGTGTTGATGTAAAATCCCCCCAGCTTTGTGGTCAGAGACGCAGGCACCAGCTCATCATACTGAGAAAAATAACAATGGGAGACAGTTTGCAGTGTGAGATGACAGGACTCCAGAAAACAATAAGTCCACTTACACAACAAAACGCTGTCCGCGGACTTAAAAACATTTTTTTTGAGTAACTGATAATGCGTTTCGTTAACATTTCACGAAACAGCCTTTGCTCCTCTGTTGGTCAGCGAAAAATGAATGACCAAAATAAATAAATAACCGAAAAGAATCACAATCCCTCCAGGCCACATGAGAAAATGTTTCCATCATTTCAAAACAGAAAAAAAAAAAAAAGAGTCAAACGGGCACTGACAATTTGCGAGCGCAGAGAAGACGGCAATCAAAACACCAAAACAAATATATAATAGCAGAGAATCCATACAAAGAGCGTAATTCTAGCTATTACTGTCAGATAGAGAAAGCGATATCCTCTGAATACTGAGCAACAAACAACACTGCAAGACAGAAATGACATATTCCTGTGTGAACGCGGAGAGCACGGACGACTTCATGAGTCATGAGGACGATTTGAAACCGTACTCTCAGGTTGGTTGTAATAAGGGACAACTGCCTATCTTTAGAAGTGCCACCGAACGTACTGTTTTGAAACATCAAGGCAGGACATGCATATTTAACCGCGTAGGGATAATGTTTACCTCGGCGCAGCAAGACAAGAGAACAGCAGCTCAGTAACGTAATGAGAACATAAAATAAATCAGCAGGTAACAAGGAAGCAAAGACAACAATGTGCCGCGTTCTAAAGACAAAAAATCTGATATTTTAGTGGATTAAAGTCACACGGGTGAAAAACCACCTCATTGTTAATGAAGTGAGGGTTACTCACAGCTTCTGAGTTGTCTATAAAGGGGTCTGTCTCGTCATAGCCAAACCCAATATCAATCAAATCTTGCATTCTGTCCTTCCTTTTCTTCTTTCCTGTGTTACCCTATAAAAAAAATAATAATCATTTTTACTCACAAGCAAATACTCATCAGCTTTCTGCAAAAATCCGTACAGAAACCCCAAACCATATAAAGGCCCCTTAATTACAACGAGAACCAAGAAAATGTCCTCAATTTAGGAAAACATTCTCCCAGTAGTTTTGTTTTAGGGACATTTGGTGCACCAGAGAACACAAACACACCTAAACCCTCCAGAAAGCGCTCAAGCCTGACTGATATAGTCTTCTTTCAGATTTACTGTTATTGGCATACAAGTTGGCCCATAAGTAAAAAGTAATAATTTTTTTTTCCCACATTGTGTGTGTTCACAGATTATTTTTCAACTGTAAAATGTCCAACTGAGTATGTTTTGTTGGCTCTACTATTTAAAAACAACAAATATAAAAAAGGAGGAAATGCATTTTTGTAATAAAAAAAGAGAATATCTTGTTAATGGAAATTTTCAAATCTTAAATCCCATTTTAATTAAACTGTAGAGACACTGAATAAGTGCCTGGAAATAGTGTTGCTCTTCCTGAGGTTTTGCCTGTTTTTTTTTTAATCCACTGATACAAGGTTTTTAATGTGAAGAAAGCACCTAAAAATAGCAGGTGCTGTAAAGGTTCATGCAATCTTTAGAGAAAATGTATGATTTGAAAACAGAAATTCAATCTTATGAGGTAATAACAAGTTACTAAAACTAACACTAACTATGGTTTTAACCTATAAATCATCCAGTATTAGCTGATATTAGTAAATATTGGAATCTATGTGTATGTCTTTCAAAATAAAAGTACAAAATATCAATGATTATGAGGTGTTGGAGAAACACTGTTTGTCCTCCTGTGTTTAATACAAGTTTACTTTTGAACTGTATAATGTACTTCCTCATATTCTTATTTAAAAAGAGTCTATTTCATAGGGTCGTAACCTTATTTCTGAATTAGCAGTGTAATATCCATAATTAATAACACTGTCGGGTCTTATCCTTGATATTTATCAGTCAGGTAAAGTTGTATTATATATAACTTTTGCGGGGCCTTAATCCCTACTATTTAAATTACTTATGTAAATTCACATCATTAATACCACTGTAGGGTCTTATCCTGTATATTTAAACTTGTTGGGTTAATTCATAACGCCAATCTTTTTTTTTTTCCTACTGAAAAGCACTTTTGCTCAACAGCTGTTGCTTTAAATACGCTGTATAAATAATGGTGATTGGACTTATCAGAGTTTCGAAACTGCCTCAAGACTTCAGCTACAATAGAGATTGAAAAAAAAGAAAAAAAAAGATAACTTACATATTTATTTTCAAACTTTTTGGCCAGGGCTTCAACATGGAGCCGCTCTCTCTCCTCATCGTTGAAGGGATCGTTGGGATTGTTGGCTGAAGTCAAACTCGGAAGATTATTCTTTGCCTGGAGCGAATATTGAAAAATTGAATATTAACAAAAAAAAAAAAGTAATGATCAGAGTTAAATAATTTCAGCGCTCTTCCTGAAACCACCACCAGCTTCAGTGCTATACAACCCCTGTGCTCACCACTCTGAGAAAACAGTAGATCAAGCAATAAAATATCATCACAATATTGTCAGCAAACCTAATATAAGCCACAGAATAAGCCTAACATGGTGCTGACATGAGCAGCTTTTGGACTCAGGGGGGAAATTTGGTATTAACTTTTGCAAACTTTTCAAAATAAAAAAATAAAAAAATCACACTCATGCAAACACAACATTACAAGAAATCTAGATCATCCACATCTGCACAGAGTCCAAATGAGGCGAGCTTGTCTTTGATCTCCCTGCTCTGACATTTGCTTGCTCCCATGCTACATCCTGGTACTTCCATCAGCAATGCTCTCTCATCTATCTATCACCCGCAGCCAGAGGGCCAAACTGCATGTGGCATTTCCAAGTGCTGTAATGGCTGTGTGGCTGTGGGCTTGTTGCTGGGCAAGCCTGAGTGAAAAGGACACAGGTAGCTGCACAAGACGAGCTTTATCTCTACATGTGCGCAGACAGGAGAAGCCACAATCTGTGAGAGCAGCGCAGCTGAAGTTGGAAAGCACCAAGAGTGGACTGGCTGCATGAGTGGCCAAAAAAAAAAAAAGAAAAAAAAAACTGCCGCTGCTGTCTTTTGTGTGGAGTCGCACTAATGGTCAGTTTCCACCACGCTAGAAGGACAAGGTGCACTTCCCCCTCCGAGTTAGCAATGACAAGTCCACACAAACACTTCCAAGAGCGACAAAATAAACTCCGGCTCCAGTCTCAGCCGGCCTGGTAATGTTGGTTAAAAACCCGGAGATCCTACCTGGAGGTTTTGGATGAGTTCGCCGTAATTAAACTCGGCGGAGGAGCGGTCGTCGGGCTCGGACAGGGGCAGGTTGAGCCGAACAGTCGCCCTCCTCTCGGCTGTAGCCTTGTCCCTGTCGCCGGTTTTACCGAGACGACCGTTGCTGGCAGCACCTCCTGCCCCGGTCGCTGCCTCGACCTCCCCGGCTCTGTTGAAGTTGAAGTCGGCCTCATCCTCCAGCCGGCGTTTCCTAGACTCCGCGGCTGCTCCAGCTGCGAAGGCCGAGAGGGTGACAAATTGCACTTTTCTCGGTTCGGCCATTTGGATGAGCTGCCTGCCTGCCTGAACCTCGCTCCGGACAGACAGCGACAGCGAGGAGAAGAGCTACTTCGCGAAACTACTCCAAATTGGGGGATTGAAGAAGCTTTCGCGGAGCTCCGACGGCTGCTCGGTGCCTACACGGACGTTAGAGCCTCCTCCGCAACATACGGATTGAACTCCAGGGGACGCGACGGTCGGGGAAAAGTTGTTTTTTCGGCAGCTACTTGCATCCTCGATTTGCTACGGGACTGAGACATTCACAGGAGCCATCTTGGGTTTCGGGAGTAAATAAAATATCAGAAGAGAGGGGTCGCTGCGCCTGCGCGTACGCACGAAACGGAAGCCTCGTGCCACAGGGGGGTCATGGCGTCCAATCACCGCGTGCCCCGATCCTAAACCCGCCTCTGTCACAACAGGCGATAATAACAACACTATCAGCACTATTATGACCTTTATAAAGTGTGTGAGTGAAGGACGTGGGAGTGGGAGACACGGCCCACATGCTGCGGGCGTCCAGGCACCTGTGAGCGGCTTCATGCCGCCGTTTGAACCCGCAGCTTTCACTCGCTGCCTTTCATTTTGGCTATTCAGGAAAACGCTGAATTGGGCTTTTTTTTTTCTTTTTTTTTTTTTGCAACCAGCTCGCACTCAAATCCTAAAGGGAAGAAGGCGAGCCAGTGGATTGGCTGCCTCAGCTGACCACCCCGGAACAGCTGATTTAAATACAAGCACTAATGACCACCTGTTGATGCTCAGTTTAACTGCAGCAGAAAATACTCCTCATTGCAATAAACTGTGAGAATATATTTAGATTCCACAGTGAATAGTGGGATTTCTGTACTTCTGTGATTAGACACCATGTCTGGATTATCGTGTTACAAAGACCCCTGGGTAAAACTTTCCTCAGGGCCCCTTTTGACCCTCCTCCAACCTTCCTCTGTCACAGGACATTTTGACTAAATTTATAATTAAAAGGACATTTTAGATTTTTTTTCTTTTTCTTTTACGAGAATCTCTTGTGAATTTATACCCAGCAAGGTTTTTTTTTTTTTAGTTCTTAAAATATTCTTCTAGTTCTAGTAATGTTAACAATGGGAGTTTTTTTTTGGTTCTCAGATTGTCGCAGGATAAAGTTCTCAAAACACATTTTCTGAATGTTGCACTGACAACCTGCATCCTTTATTACCATGTAACATGACAACAGAAGGACGTTCTATAATGCGTTACCTAAACAACATGCCCAAAACATCTTCAGAATATTACAAGCAAAATTTCCACCTTTGTTAAAACATCATATTACAGTGAAGTTTTTCTAAATTATTCAAAAAACATTTAATTAAAGACTTGTGTGAGTTACCATTGCCATGTAACATAATCCAACAACCCTAACTACATCCTCCAAACATTTTCAGAACATTGCAATTAAACATTAGGTCGCCGGAACATGATTTGAAATGAGAAATATCCTTAAAACATTCTTTGAGCATTAGATTAAAATGTTTTCTTTAAAATGTCATGAGAACTTGTAGGTAATGTTTGCCAATGTTGTGGGAACGTTCCCTGTTTGCTGGGCAGACGTTGCAAAATGAGCTCCGTCTGAGAGTCTCCGAGAACCACTCTGCCAAGCTTGTCGAGTTTAGAATTCAAATTCAAAATTCAAATTCAATTCAAAGTGTCATTACACAAAAAGGGGGCGTAAAGTTTTAAAGATGAGGCTGTGTTAAACCACAATGTATTAACAAAGATGGCGACTTTTTGGAGGTTTGTGACACTTAAAAAATTTTATTCACTATTTTTATGCAGTGATTGTGTCTGGAGAAAACGTGTGGTATGCAATTAAAATCGCCCCGTTTTGTTTTTTTTCCTGCTTTTGATGGCAACTGTGAAGAAAGATTTCCTCCTCAGCCATGTTGGGGGAAACACATTCATAAATTAGGTCTCAAATGTACATATGCAAGTGAAAAAAAGAGACGCTCATCTTTTAGTTTATTTCCGCGTGAGTTTGTAAATTTAATATGCTCTTGCTGATTATTATTTTTTGTATTGCTCCCTATTCTCTGAGGATTTTTTTTCTATGTCTTTGTTCTGCAAATAGTTCCTATATTGCTTAGATAAAGCTGAGAGAAAACAACCAGGAGTCAGTGCTCCTACTTGCATCAATACAAATAATCACTGACAACACAGAAGTAATTTAAAAATACAGTCACATTTTAATACAAATATACAAGTACATAGAGAATTGCAATTGAATAGAATAGATACTTTTGATACAAATCACAACTGTAAAGCAGAGAAGTGTCTATATCTATTTATCTGGCATAGATGTCATTCATACATTCCTCTCACAGCCAAATGACCTGTGACGACTGCTGACGTCTGCATATTGTATCTTCTCCTACTGTACGCCTGCAGTGAGCACAAGTTCAGCGCTGAATCCGTCACGACAGGAGGACTCTGTTGTCTTTGGCCCACTTCCTCAGAGCTCGAATGATGTACTCAACCTGTGGGTTTCCTGAATTTCGCAGGAGGACCAGAACCTCTTTAAGGGTCTCCCTAGAACACAAACAAGATAAATGAGGAAACGAGATTAGATCAAGAATGCACCATCTCTCATGTTTATTATATTTACACATCACGCCCACTCCGACAGAGATAAGAAGACGATAAAACCACAACCCAAACTGCTGCACAGGAAAAAGAGATAAACATACTTGGACTCCTTGTTTGCTAGAATGAGCTGAAAGATGCCGACACACGCTCCTCTTTTGCCCTCCCAGTAGTTGGAGCCCGGGTCAAGCTTCTCCAGTGCATCAAACGCTTTGGCTGCATGGTAGAACTGACCCATCTGAAACAGCGGGTTTGGATCATGAACACTGGTGGGCAACATACTGTCTTCTCAGGCACGGATGGAACCAGAGCTTTAGCTTTCGGTCTGTACCCACAGATTGTATTCGTAACACCATTTTTGGTAGCGTTTCAAAAATATGGTGTGAAAACTGAGGGCAATTCGAAGGATGACACCTCCGCATGACCACAGCTACATTAAAATGTGCTTAAGCAAAATGTGACAATAAAGAAGCAGATGAAACTGGCCTGAGAATTACACCAATAAAACCGGCGGTGACATTCACAAGGTGACATACAGTGTCAGAATGCACATTCACTCAAGCACTGTTCTTAAGCACAAAATGAAGGTTTTCATGCCACTTTCTACCTTAACTCATCTACATTTCATAGAGAAATGTTTTGCTTTTTTACCTCACTGCATTCAAGAAAATACTCTGTGTATTAATTGATAATGGAGGAAACCACTAGTAGCAGCCCTGAATTGAAATTCACTATAAAAGACAAATAAATATTCACACTTGGGTTTAAAATAACAACTTTTTAATTAATCCATTCGTTGCGTAGTGTGAACAAGTTCTAAAAGAAATCAAGATGATGTCTTTGGATTGTTTCTTTTGTCCAACTAGCTTAAAACAAGTCTCATTATGCAATTATAAGTGTGCTTGGTTGTCTGTCTCTAAGTGTAGCTCTGTGACAGACTGGTGACCTGTTCAAGTCAGCTGGGATAGGCTCCAGCCCCCACGTGACCCTAGTGAAGATTAGGCGGTGTATAGATAATGGATGGATGGATGTGTAAGTTGGAAACCAGAGAATTTGCATCAATAAATGTCTCAAGCAACAAATTTATTACCAAAATGCTGCTAAATAGTCTTCTGATGGTTGACTGAAAGTCTTTCTGGACCACTTGAAGAAGCACAAAAAGTTGAAAACATTAACTGGCAAGTGTTTAGACAACCACCATCACAGTAGTCCAGACATTTGGCCATTGTTTCTGCCAACAGAGGAGTTCATTTAGATTGTTCTGCTCTGTAAAGTTCCCATCAGTCAGGATGCAATACTGACTTCTACTTTTTGCTCTGTTTTTGGTCTCCACCAGCTCTTTAATGAAACATCCGTGTGTCCCCTGCCTTCACCCTAAGTCAGCTGGGATAGACTCCAGTCTGCCGCGATCCGAGTGAGGATTAAGCCGTGTATAGATAATGGATGGATGGATTATGCAATTATATAAAACCCTGCAAAACACATCGGAGGAGCAAAAACTAGAGAATGTTTACCATCTTTGTCGATGTATTAATCGATTAATCAAAACAAAATCATCATTTCTGAGCACTGAGTTTCTGTTGATGAAGCCTTTGACTAACCGTTTTAGCAAAACTTCACGGGTTTAGACGTATTTCTATTTATGTGGTCGCCACATACAGTACAATAGACGAGGCAGAAGACGGAGGATTGAAATTACCTTGTAGCAGTCGTTTGCAATGAGCTGCAGCAAACTGAAGGAATCTGAGGAAGTGCCCATCTTCAGATAGAGCTCCCAGGCAAGCTGACCCTTCTGGTTCATTATGTCTGACAAGAATAAGATCAGTGTTCAATATTCCATCGTTCACAGGCAGTTTCAGCTTTCATAGATTAAAATTTGGAAAATAATAAAGGCTGTGGGCAGGTTTTATTGATGTAGATTAAGCCGAGAAAGGAAGAAAAATCCTACAGCGGAGATTTCCATTTCTTAGAGCTGCTGAGTGTAACATTAGCTGAGTGAAAGAGTGACCCTAAATTCTTTACAGGCCTGAGGCTACAAATCTGGCGGAGATGTTTGATTCAGATCCCAGCCTCGGTGAACCAGTATAAAGGCTCCCTCAGTTCTGTTTTCGCTGGGTTACGGTATCTGAGAGCGTTTTCCGTGCTTTTATGTCATCAGGTGGAGACGACTGGATCCTTTTTTCATGTCTACCCTAAAAAGGCTTCGCAGCTGTTTGTGCAGCTGGTGCCAAACGCAGCAGTGAAGAAACCGGATCATTGTTGTGCTCATTTTGGCCATTTTACATAATATATGCAAAACTGCTCATCTTCATAACGAACAAACACCTTACCAGCAGTCTGGAATTAAGAGCTGGCATTCTCTTACTGATCGTACTGAAAATGATGTAAATTTGTTTTTAACACTGGAAGCCAATCTGGTTTAAGACCTTCTATTTGTCTGTGCAAAAGTTCAGCTTGTGATCCGTTCAGAGTTAAGGAAGTAAATGTGCCTGTGCTCTGATTTCTTGTGTCTTCTCTTCAGACATTTTTTGATTTTTGTTTGAAACCCTCTTCTGACTGATGCACTGATATAATAATTCTTGCTTAACTGGAGTTTATAATTTAATGCCTTGTAATTCTACAATTCTACAAATTCTTTTGGCAGACGCTTTTATCCAAAACATCTGAGAGTAGATCCAACACAAGCAAGGATCTTGTTAGTAATGAGTGAAGTAGTGTTATTCTTACTGCACTCTGTAATTCTTGTCTTTTTTTTCTTAATCTGTCTCATGTATGAAAAAAAATGTCACTACTTGCAAATAATATTTCTGTAATTAATCAGTACAACTACTATACATACAGCACCGTGCCAGCCAGCTCAGGTAAACATAGTCATTCTTGATCTTTTCACTCTGAATGAGCAGAAAAATCTAAAAAAGGAAAAAAAAAAAAATTAGTACAAAAACTAGTCAATAGTTAAATGAAAGGCTGTAAAAAAAAAAAAAAAACTGCTGAAGATATTTTATGAACAAAGACACCTCTTCTGCCTCTTTGTAGTTGCCAAGCGCTGCTTTAGCCTGAGCATAGTTGAAGTTGAACGTATCATCATTGTAGAAGTAACCCTGAAAAAAGAACAGGAAAGTAGAAGTGCTAACATGTCCAGAAATAAAGCCTGAAGTGTGAGTGTGTCACTTATCGCGTGAATCATGGGGAAGAAAGGAAAAACACACCTGAATAAATGTACTGCAGCTTTAAAGAACCACTTGTCAACTGAAGTGACACTTAGCACCCAGCGTGTGGGATTCTTTGTATTCAGCCTCATCTTATTTTCACAGTAAATTATTAACACTGATTCTTCAGTAGAAGACACCATACAATGACTTCAGCACTAACCTTGACAGAGTTGAGATATATGAGAACATCTTCAAACTGCCTTAAGAGGAAGAAGCAGGAGGCCATGCATTGTCTGCCAGGAATCGTATCTGAAAGGAGAAAAAAAAAAAAGTTATTCATACAAGCTGGCACGCTGTAGCTTTAAAGGATAATATTGATGAAATTTTGATTTGGTGTACCGCATTCACTAGCCGAGCCTCCAACCAACTGAAAGAACTGCTGAGCAATTTTCAAGTGATCCCTCTGAAGGATAAAAGCACAGCAACACACATTTGTCTCACAGTCAGAGCTATCATATCTGTTTGCACATAACTCTTCAAATTTAACAGAAGTACTCACTGATCCAATTTCTTGGCCCAATGCGGCATTTACCACTCCTTTCAAAATATACTCCTGAGAAAATAATAAATAATCCAAGTGAATCATTTGATCTATTGTTTCATCGCTGCTTCAAACCCCATCAACATCCATTCCAACAAGTTAAAAAAAGAGACATAAAAGGGATCCAAACACCAAACACTCCATGAGTTTCACATGCTTTCAGATCCGGGAGACATTAAAAGTGCCTTTGAAGATTAAAAAAAGAAAAAACTGGTCAGAGGAGGGAAAAATCTCCTCAGGAACTCTTAAGTGAAGCAGGCAGAAGGGGTTTGTTAACAGGCTTCATTTAATCTGAAATAATTGTGGTTTTCATTGGACATTCTCTTTGCTGGAAAACTGCACAAGATCTCAAGCTTTGATAGCAAAATAGTCCATATTTGCACTTTTTAAAGTGAAATGGGGCAGACTTAGAGTCGCGTAATGAGGTCAGATGGGGACTGGAAACAACGAGTGAAACATCCCATTAAAATGCACTGTCACCTGAGGTGTGGTGGGAACCAAATCTTCAATGAGGTTGTAAGCTTCCTGCACGTCATCTGGAAGCATAAAATCGAGCATGTGAGTCCTTGAAATGGGTTAAAGTAACTATACATCAAATTAATAAAACATGTAAACTTTTTTGTTTTTATATGGAATAATGAATAATGCAGAGTATCACGTCACTGAAATGTGGTGTTGATCTACTGCACACGATTGCATTTTAAAAAATGATCCTAACTATCCAAGAATATATCATATTTTCCCTCGTTTTGCTCGGTCTTGAAAACTGCAGTACTGTGGCTACACACCTTGTCTGAGATAGTAGATGACCAGGTTGAGTCTGGCCTCAGGGATCACATCGATCAGAGGAGGCAGAACCTGCAACGCCCCCTCCCCGCCACGAAACACCACCTGCAGTACACAGGGATATAAGAGCGTGGACGTCTAGCACATAAGTCAGCGGCGTATGTGCGCCCACACACCTACACACTCGCAGTCGGAGCTTGTGAAGAGCTTACCAGGTTGTGTCGGATAAGCTCCTTAGCAAACTCAAAGGAGCAGGAGGAGATGTCGATTAGGTTCTTCAACTCAGCCTAAAAGGGAGGGAGAGAGTACACACACGAGTCACACCTACCACCAGGTACTCTCATCAAAGAAAGAAAAAGGCTGAGAAGATTCTGGCTCGACCATAATGGAATAAACAAGGTAAAAAATAGAATATTAATGCAACAATTTCAGTAAAAGCACAAATACTTTACATTAACCCCACAAAAATGTCAGTGACTGTGTTATTTGTTGGAGTTTTTTATGTTAACCTGTTAGCACACGGCGATACGTGGCTGTTAATTTCATTTTATTGTTACGTTATGAAAGCTTTTTATGTTTGCCCTTTAAACCTTCTGACACAAACACCTTTACAATAGTCTGAACACAAAACATAAAAATGCATTTATAACATATCAACCAGGAAACAAAGCATTTAAACAGCCAGCACCTCGGCTGCCTTGCCGTTGTAAAGCCTGAAGTGGTTGCAGGCCTTGAGGTTGAGAGCGATCGTGGAGTCGGGGATGCTCTGCAGGTACACGGCCAACACCTCCTGGGACACGTCGTAGTAGTCCAGCTTGTAGTAGCACAGAGCCACGTACACCTTCAGAGCCAGGAAGTCTCTGCAAAGACAAGATACAGCGAGAGAGCATGTGTATAATGATGTAGTTACAGTATGGGGTCATTCAGTCTCAAATCGACAAATTTTTACAACTTTTGCTTGACCATCCTTGCCTGATATTTTTGGAGCACACAGTATGGATATTTATAAAGGTATTTGGAAAATTTTAGATTAATATATCAAATACTTTCAGAGATTTCAACTCAACCATAATCAGAGATTGTTTAATCTAGTTGTCCAATATTGCAGAATCTGAATTAACAGCACAGTGAAAAATAACTTAATTTCAGGCTTTTAGCTTTATTAGTTTCTGAGACATCATCATTCAAACACCGCCTTTCAATGTGTGACAATATGTGCTCAAAGTGGGTTCATGGTCATTTTTTTATGATTATCTAAGAAAGTGCTTGATATGTCAAATTACAATCTCACTGATAGGTTTTTAAATATCCATAGTTTATGACAAAGTGAACAGAAGGCCCATGATAATTTAAGATGGTATAACCCAATTATTAATCTCTAATGTATCCCCATACCAGTATAACCAGTATAACATGCTGTGTAATTCATTTCAGTTACGCACTCAACTTTCTGGTTTTCCTTTAACAAATTCTTCTTTACAGTGTTCTGGTGTCAAAATGTCAAAAATGATTTTAAAGAGTGTAGTTTTTCCAAACGGGGTTATCTACAGAGTGTATAGGGTGAGTGTTGGTGTCTGCTTCAGTTGAAAAACTCCCACAAAAATGCTGGAGATGCCACAAACGTCCATCTGCACTTCAACACAAAACAGTGGAACTGTGCGCTCTTTGTGCAATAATCACACTACAATAACCACAAGCACATGACTGTGACTATGGATTACTGTGTTGACCAATTTAGGTTAGGAGGTTGCTGAGAAGTTAGTCACAGAGCCCATGACAAAACATGAACTATATCAGTCTATGCTGAGGAATATTATTGCACTTAAAAAACACCTTTTCCGACATCTAATAGCTGTCATGATTTCATAAATTACAAACACCAATTTTTGTATGTTTGTTATTGTTAAGCCTAAGTTCTGCAGAGGTTGCAAACACTGTGATTTTAACATATGACTTAATCTGCCTTAGATGTAACAGTGTTTGAAAAAGATCGATGCATCTGAGAGTTGCATCTGACAGCATAGATTTGTTGGCTACTAAACTACAAATGTAATCTGTGATATTAGGTTTGTATCTAACAGGAGCGAGCAGCACAGCCTGGATCACGCCGAACACTTACTGTCATTTCATTAAAGTACTACTCCTCCGATGTTCTCATCTAGTGCACAGCACAAGGTAACTTATAATAACTGTCTTCACTGTCAGTGTTTATTTGCTAATGCAATAAGGGACACAGAGAGGCAGAAGTCAGTGACACTAAATTTTTAAATAAATGTCTGTTATTTCATTTTAGAAGTTTAATGAAACCTCACATAGAGAAAAAAACACCATAGATGAGAAGTTATCAAACTAACAACCGGACACAAATAAAGAAACACCTGATTGTCAGAAAGTAGTCATAAAAAGGAATGGATATTTGCAGGCTTGTATCAGTCTTGCTTTAGTCCACTTTAAATTTTCTGCATTTTTCTCTTATCAGTCACAAGAAGCAGTTGTGGTATGGCAAATCTGCATTCCAACAAAGAGTGTGCTAAGAGCTGCTGCAGAGGCAGACAGTTACATCTGCTAAATCTGCTGTCAGACTAGTAAAAAACCTCTGATGTATCCCTGCTCCAATATATGTAGGAAAGAAGTGAAAAAGGATATCGAGTGAAATCAAAGTCTTTTCATTTTAAAACCTGCCTTCTACAAATATAGCATATCAGCGTCAGATGAAGCCAGCTCACCAGTTCTGCTGCCTTGACACCTGCATTATCTTTGTGGTATCACAAGGTGTGAAGCACATGAAGTCTAATATTCCTCCAACTCTCACCTGTCGAGGTGATGCCAGCTTTCAAGTAAAGCAGGAGTGTGAAACTAATTTAAGCGAGTCAAAGAAAGGAAAATGCACAGACCTGTTCTGCAGCAGCAGGCGTTTATAGATGTCTATGGCCTCCTGATAGTGGGAACGCATGTAGTGGATGGATGCCAGGCTCAGCTGGTCCTCAGTCACATCCTCCAAGTTCTGGTGGAAACCCATCAGCTTCTTCTCATCGTTGAACTGAGACACAATATTAGGACAGCAGACAATAAGGGGTGTAATTAGGGTGACGAAGATTGGGGGAAAGCAAGAAGACATGAATCAAACTCAGGGAGAAGCTGGTGGTGGATAGATAAGAATTAAGCATTGAAAGGTTGCACAGAAAATACATTATAGTTTATTAATAGTGTCATAACTTTCGAACCTTGTGAGCCAAGTGGAAGAGCAGCCGGTTTTGGAGGGGGGACATTGGTGCTACAGAGTAATAGAGATAACACATTTATTATACAGTGAACCACATGAGAATAAGGGCACAATTCATTACATCATTATCTTCCCCTCGGCAGTCACATAACTGACTGAGCAGCACTGTAAGTTGATCCGGCACAGAAGTTACACAATGAGCAGGGAGTGGTTGAATGGGTGGTGGTCTAAAAATCACACGGCGAACCCATTCAGCGACATCTACTGAACAATCTCTGTGCACCTTCACAGCAGAAGTCTACAATTACAAGAACACTGAAATGGCAAATGGAGCGCAAGAGGAGTATCTGTTGTGAGATTTATGCTGAATTTTCAACTGGTGCACATCAAAATAATTCAATGAGTTACAAAACTTTGTGCAAAAATGACACGACACAAATAATCTGAAAGAAACTTCAACAGAGTGTCGACTGGGTCCTATTCTAAACAAAACCCGAGGTATTCAGTAAATGTTATATGGCACCGTACGTGGTCAGATTTGAGTGTTTCATGTTTAGTTGGCATACTATATGTGGTTGTCATTTGAATGATGATCAGTCAGTCATCATAATCCATCCATCCATCCATCCATCCATCCATGCATTATCTATACACCGCTTTATCCTCACGAGGGTCACGGGCAGTCATCATAGTGATCTATAAAGTTTAGGTCATTGGTGAACTTAGTATGCAGACATGTAAATCAGTAAATATTGATGTTCAGACTCTATATACATTTTTCCTAACTCTGGGACTCCATTTAATGTTCACACTTTATGAAAAAACTTAATACTGCCACAGACTACTTGTGAGATTTTCCCCTAAAACAACATTATACAAAATGAAGGTGAGAGTCAGGAGGTTTTCATACACAGAAGAAATGTACAGAATGTCTACCCTTAGATGCAGCCTCCTCGGCATCTTTATAGAGCCCCAGAAAAAACAGGGCACAGGCCAGATAGACCCACACCTCAGCAGGACATTCAGGGTTCCGGGTCAAAGACTTATACTCCTGTCAGAACATGATAAGAAAATATTACAAATGTCATCAGAGCCTACAAAAACAGTCCTTGTCTGGTTACCAGACATCTATTCAGAATGTGTGATCTAAATACTGTATTTAGGGCACTTTATATAACAATACACACATACAGGTTCACACACACATACATATAACCAAAAGTACCTCCATAGCTCTCTTGTAATCACCCAAGTGGAAGGCGCAGTAGCCGATCCAGCAGTCTGCATGCTCCTCTTTTTCTCCAATACTTCTCTGAAACTAGAGATGACACAGCAACACATCAGCAGCAGCAGCAGCAGCAGCAGCAGCAGCACCTCGGTAGCACAGTGTTGTCTGTAGCACAGATAAGGCTGTGATTCTATTTCTGAAACTTTAATTCCAGGGCCTGACACACCTGGAGGAGGAGGAGGAGGAATTGCAGTTAAATAAAACAACATTTAGCCCTTGTGTGAAAGTGCAGCAGTTAATGATTCAGTCACAAAGACAAGTTAGTCCAGTAGTATCATATCTATTACCTGAGCTGTTCAATCTATCTGATTTGCCTATTTTTAATGAAACCAGTTTATTTAGTCAGTCACAGGGGGAAAAACACTAACAAGCCCTCTTTCTAAACATCAGCTCTAATCACTGTTATGTAGGAAACTGAGTAGTGACTGGAGCTTGGTGTAAGTCTGATCACAACAAAAAAAAAAGTGGGTGATCATTTCTTTATCTCTCCATAGTGTCATATTCCCACTCTGACCACTTTGCTACTCCACATATCCACAATACCCACAGACTTTTTTCTTTTGCTGGAATTTCCCTGACTTTGAATATTGTTTAGCTTCTACCACACTGGCATTGAACCTCCTGCAGTGTTTTGAAATTATAAACCCATTATTATATGGTTTCAACTAATTGAAACAAGAATACACAGGATGTGACATATATTTTTAGTACCGGCTCTTTCTTTAAAAGCCTGTAAAAGCATGCGTTATTTATTCTTTTTTCTTTGTTAGCCCATTATGTGGATTGAGTAAAGCTACAACAGCGTGTGATTAAGTACCTCTAACAATGTCATGGCTCCAAGGTAGTCTCTCTGTTGCAGGTATTCTTCCAAGCGGGGAACCTTCGTTTTGTTTTTCTTCTTCTTTTCACTGATGCTCACCGGTGTCTCTCCTCCCACAGCTGGCTTCACACGAGACAGGATCTGCAAAGGGACAACATTTCATTTTCTCCAAACTTCTAGTGGGCTGTGGGCCAGAGTAGCAGGCTAATAGGTTGAATTACGAGACTGCCAGACCACTATAAAGGCTCTGGCATTAAGTTCACAAAAACTCACCATGTCGACGAGTCTTTTAACGAAGAGGTGTTTGCTAAGACTTGTTTATGACTAACCCAGGTAACGGTGGTTGCTCCTCTCTATGAACACAGTCGTTAGCTGTCTGGTAACTGTGTTTGCTACCTAATAAATATCGTCGCCTACTTTCATCTCTCTTTGAAAACAGCTACATGAACGCAAATTAAATTCTCTTACGACAAACATGGCAGTGAATAAAACCGAAATAATAACACGTTTCCCACTATCTTGTGGAGAAATGTGCTAAGTGATACCTCGGCAACGTTAGCTAGTTGATGCTTTTGCTAACAGCAGCATAGACTAAAACTTCTGCTCTCACACTTTCAAAATAAAGGCACGCGTGGGGGACCTGACAATTTACTAATACATACAAAGACCATTTCAGGCCACATTAACCTTACCTTAGTTGGCCGAACCCAGAATTTACAATGACACTAAAGAAGAAGCTTTGACGTAATTGAAGTTTTAACATACTGCCCCCACAGTGACATTTATTGTGTTAGCAAACAGTGTTAACAGGAAGCAGCTCAGCTCTTCCGTGTTGAACTTTACAACAGTGGTTTGTTCGCTGTTGCATAGCAACCGAATAGCGCTCGATGGCGGCGCCGAGACACGAAGCATTTCAATTTTGAGAATATATATCTTATAAAAACACAGATAAGACTTTTTTATACAACAGTAAATATATTCCACCACTTACATCTGCTAACGGTGCGGAGTTTTGTCATTAATAGTGTATTTTGTCGTTCTAGAACGCTGCAATTGCCCCAGTGGCCTAATGGATAAGGCACTGGCCTCCTAAGCCAGGGATTGTGGGTTCGAGTCCCATCTGGGGTGGACTTCTTTTAAGCCAGTGGTTCTCAAACAGGGGGTGACAAGATAACATCAGGAGGTGGACAAACCATTGTAAAGAAAAATAAATAAATAAAACCTACATTTATCAAATAAGTTTGTGCTATGGCTGTCAAAATGAAAAGTGTACACTTCCTCCCACTCCTTTTTCAAACTTATTAATATTATGATGTAATTATGCAATATTATTATTCTTTTTTGCTCTTTTTAAAGCCAATTTTTAAAATTATTTTCTTTTGTTTTTAGATTTTTTTCCCTTTCATTTGTTCAAAATAAATTTCATTCATTCATTCATTCAAAAGAAAATTAACATGTCAATGAAAAGAGAGGAATCTGTGGAATTAACACATTAATTTTTAACACATTAATGCATGAACAACAAAGTTATTACTCATGATATATTAAAAATTCAAACTGGGGGGTCATGAACACAAACTTGTGGTATCTTGGGGATTGTGGCTCAAACAGTTTGAGAACCACTGTTTTGAGCAATGCACACAGCCAACATGTAAACAGTCTTTCCAGACAGTGTAGCATTTATCTTACTCATTTACAAACTCTGTCATTTCCTTCTTAAGTAAGTGTGAGTACTTCTAGTATTTGTAGCACTGAGTACTCATGGTCATGGGAGATGCTCTTTATTAAGTTGCTTTGTGATACTTTTACTGTATCTCTGCCTGTGTTTTGCACTAGTTTGAGTTTTCTCTGCTGGGTGGTGAATTTTTTAAAAATAAAATGTCATATAAAAGTGTTTCTAAACTACTTCTGGCTATAAATGCTGTGGGAGGTGACGCTGGCCCATGTAGTTCACTGGTGTCCAGAAAACAAATGTCACATAAACAAGACATCTGTTCAGTTTAATTTACTTAACACAGACTGGCTACATGAAATAATCCGGTTTTAAGATAACAAGCACATTTTATTTACCTTCCAGCTCCTAGTACTGTGGATTTGGAAGAATAAACTGTATATACTTCCTACTGGCTCCTTTTGTAAATATATGTATATATTCTTATTTGTCTTATGGACTTGTATTTTGCACCACTGGAGTTGTCTTTTAATTTCGTTGTATCTTGTGCATGATGACAATAAAAGCATTCTATTCTATTCTATTCTATTCTATTCTATTCTATTCTATTCTATTCTATTCTATTCTATTCTATTACTTGTGTTTTAATGGAACAATCAGAGCTGGAAAAATGGCATAAAATCTGTCTTAATATTCTTCATATCAAGAAAAAATTGAAAAAAAAAATTCCTATAGATTTCTCAAGACTCTGAGCTTTTGCCATAATTAGCTTTGAGGAAGGATCTCTCAGTTATGAGCAAAGCCTTCAGGAGAAGCTTCGGCTGCACTTTCAGAGTGATAATCAGTCAAAGCTATCTGTAAAGTTTTCTAGAACATAATGTAGAATGAGAGTCAGTATTGTTTTCTGTTCAATATAGCAACATTCCAAAATGATGCTCTTCGGTTTTGAATTGAGTTTTCACTTTCCAGATCTCGACTTTAAGCCTGTTTATTGATACATTTGGGAACTGTTCAAACTGTAAGTTGCACTAAAAACAAAACTACACCTGTAAACTTTTACCTGCCGTCCCTCTTCTCACTGCTGCCTGTGTTTGTTTTTCAGTCTTATCACAGATAATGTTCTTTCTTCGAAATGCATGTGTGCAGGATTCCAGTTCTGCACCACAAAAGATAAGATGCTGCCGCTTGAGTTAACTGAAACTAACTAAAAGGAAGATTACATCTACAAGTAGTTTTTTTTCCCCCCCGGTGTTGGTAGCACCTGTGGGCACCTGAAAATGCTGTACATGTTGTTCCTGTTTTGTTTGTGAAATAAATAAAGAACTAAAACTTGATTGACAAACTTAATTGAATGACTTCTTGCATTTACTGCACACAGCACATTTCTGAGTTTTCTCTACTTCTAGCCATGGTTGTGCTGTTTGCATAGAGATGCAAAACTTTGCAATTCTTTGGGTTTAGAGGGTTAAACAGAAAGGGTTGGATCAACGGGGGGAAACAAAAAAGACCTTCTGCCTACACCTTTCTCCTTTCCACTCTGACTACCTGCAGTCTGCTTGCTTGTTCCCCTCAGTTTTCATATAAAATCCTGTATATTCATGGAAAAGTTTGTATATTTACAATGCCGTATAGTACCTATATTTATTTATATCACCCTAATTATCCTACATTGATTCACTATATAAGTCCTGAGCAGTAATTTCACCACCGTGGTTCACCACAAGGCAGCAGAAACTGGTTACACCACGATGACATACAGCAGGTCCTATACTGCCACCTTGGGTATGAATAGTGTAGCTGTTTTCAGTATTTTAAAAAAAACTGTGTATTGCCTGCCATATATAGTATATAAGTTTATTAATCGGGATAAGTATGCAGCACTAAACAGTTCTATATATGGCTGCATTTACAGTCCAAGCAACTGACACCCAGGCACTGATTTCACCCATGTAGAATTTAGTTTTCGTTTTATTTTTTGAAGATTCTGTAAAATGTTGCATCATATCCCCAGTTAAATGTTAATACAGTCCATGGGTTATTGAGCATTTCTGATTTAATAATATCAACTTATGTATCCTAAAATGTATTTTATTGAGACTGTTTGGTACACAGCAACCAAAAGCGACTGAGTCTGCTGTTAAAATTCTAATTCATGCTATAATTTACTTCCACACAATATTTTTGCTCCCCTAATGTGCTCCAAAAATAGACAAATTATTAAAAATGCTTTTAAATGAAATGCAGCACCACCACCCCACTATGAACCTCGATAAAAAATATAAAAAATCATCACCTTCTTGACTAGAACTAAAAATGTCGGAGCTTTGTGAATGTAGAATTTATACAGTAAGTATCTGACTTGTCGGCTTTATTCAAAAGATTTCTTGTCATAGAATTAGAATAACACACATCATATGGAAGGATTTCTTAATTTCAGTGTTCACTTTAAAGATGCATAGTTCAATATTACTGTCTTGTTTACAAAAGAAAAGAGTCTCTAACAGCAGTTAAAAAAGGAGAAGAATTCTACATCAGTGAAAACAGTCCTTGGGTTTTGCCATATATATAATCTCTAGAAAAAAGGGGAAACAAATTGCTTCAGGTTAAAGACTTCATAAGTTTCCTTCAGTTTCATGACTTTGGGGTAAAGCTTGGCGAGTTGAACTATAAGTGATACTGAGCTACAAGAACTGTGCTGCACTCAGCCTAAATGCCAGGTGCATGAACCTGGCAACCTCACTGCTCATGAAGTCCTTGTGGTGAAGGAACATCCCAGAGCTCAACACCTCCACAACATCCAGACAATGAAGAGACCCGAACAGTTAATGTGCAATAATGCCACATGAGGAGGCATCTACTTTTAATTAGCTGCTATGAATGTTATAGCAGCTCCTGGGATGAAATAAAACATTCCCCTCAGCTTTAATTTCTGCATCGCTCATCCTTTTTCTTGTATATATATATTTAAAAAAATCCACAGAAGCCTCACAGCAAGCAGCCTGACAATGTGCCTGCACATCGGTCTAATCCTGTCACTGAAGAATCTGCTGAATCACTGAAGCCAACACAATTGGAGTCACCCGAGGCAGTGCATTGTGGGTTTCCACATGGAAACGTGTTGCCATTTGCTCTGAAGAAATTAGAAAACAAACAAAAGTTACAGCATTGAGTGTGACTGGGCCCACATAGGGC
Organism: Stegastes partitus; assembly: GCF_000690725.1. Lineage (NCBI taxonomy): Eukaryota > Metazoa > Chordata > Actinopteri > Pomacentridae > Stegastes > Stegastes partitus. The sequence goes on from NW_007578481.1 coordinate 92,387, forward strand.
GACGTTAAAGAGCAGCTCAGGTCACTGTTAAACCTCAGTCGTGTTGCTGTGTCACACCTAAACACCGACAACATCCATTTGAACAGTGGGCTGCATGTTTAGTCGTCTTCTACTTTGTTCGACAGTTGAAATTGATTAGATATCCTGTGATATAACCTTTAAAATGGTAAGACACCTTTTGAAATCCCAAGAGAAGGTTGGCTGCTGCTGCTACTGAGAGCAAAGGACAACAGACGAAAGGCAAATCCCCTCACACCCTCTTTGAATTCACAAAGGCGTCTGTGTTAATCCCTTTTGTCCAGGTCTTTTGACTGTCAAACGTTCAGCCCTTTCCTAACAGAGCGAAAATCAATTTGAAAACCAAATTGTAAATGTTTTCTATTTTGTGTCGAGAGCATCCACCATCTTTCACAACATGCGATACACAATCATCATCTTTAGCTTCAAAAATGACTACCTTGAACCTGTTACTGAGCAAACACAACTGGAGTACGATGTGTGTTCCTACGCAGGCTCCCAGATCTGTAAGAGTACCAGTTGCTGTGTGACTGTCTACAGATATGGACACAGAAACTGAAACACTTGCTAGATTTGCTGAAGAAATGATGAAGAAGTAGACGTGCCACGATTAAATAAAAGTCTGGAAAAAGTCCACCTTCTGATCTGTTTTCTTCTTGGTGGTTCCTACCAGGTGGGTTCCTTCAGCTCTTCCTTCATCTGCAGCATATTCAGACTTCTGGACATCGAGAGCTAAAACAGGAGAGAACCAAACATCTTTCCAGTCACGTCAAGATAGCAGTTTTGATCAAGAGTTAAATGGCAGCACAGCATAGTTAACACATGTAGTTACATTAGTCTGATGTAATGTTCACTTATAGCACAATAAAATATTACCTGAGAACCATGATAAGAGAGACTTTCCCACCTCTGTGCCACAGGGAAAGTAATTGTACTGTCAAATTTATTAGTCTATTTTTCTTTTTTTCTTTCTTTCTTTTTAAACTTTATTTTATTTTTCATTTTAATCTCATTTATCCTTTATTTACTCATGTATTTATTTTACTTTTTTGCTATGCCTACTACTATTATTATTACTTTCAGCCTTGCGTTGATGGTTTTACCCTCTATGTTCCTTTTATTGCACTTGTTCTTTCTCTGTTCTTTACGCCATCATGTAACTGGTTATGTATTATTCTATCAAGGCCAGGTTGCACCATTGAAGATCACATGTACATATCAATGAGCCTGCTAAATTTCAGGACTGTAGCTATATTATTTATACTCAGAAACTACTGTCACCTATGAACTTTTACATATTGTCAACTCAATTAATACTGAAATTAAATTAAAGACTGTCAGGCGTGGGGCGTTCGGTGAATTGAGGCGGAATCACCTGTATTTATATGCTGTTTGCATTTAAACAGAGTGAATAAAAGCTAAAGCTAAAGCCAGCCAGGTGTGTTTTGATCATCCTTTGAAATCAAATGGCTAAAGTGGCAAAAGCATCATTTACACTCGACAGCAAACACACTTTCGAGAGATGCAGTGTATGCGCAGAACTTCATTTGGTTTAGTTTGACTGGATTATCCTCTCATTTGCTGCCTGTTACTTGAAACGTGTGTGTGTCATCTGTGTCAGCTCACTCTCTGGATCTAAATCCAACCTGGACATCTCTGTTCATCTCTAGCCTCAAACTAGCATGCAAACTAGGACGATCATGTCTATTTTTTTTGTGTGTGTGTGTGAATAAGTGCAAAGTGCCAACAAAGTCGCAATCCAAGTAAATAGTTTGTTTTTTTGTATTCTGATTAGTTTGTCTTCCAGAGTAGACAAGGCAGCACCGGCCTGTAAACAATCTTTGAATGCCTATCTTGAGGAAAATTTGCGTATTATTTGACCCTGTTTAAGTATTCAGTAGGTCTTATTTGAGTGCATGCAAACGTTTCGTCTGTCACAAGCTAAGAGTGTACGGAAGACAACAAATTCACAATCTCATTCCTCCCACAGAGAGACTGAACCAGGATGGAGAAGATCGTCTTCAGAGTGCTTATTGTTACAAGTGCATGCAGTCTGGCTGAAAAACACCTGTTTGTCCAACGGTCACTAGACTGGAGCGCAGCTCGGGACTGGTGCAGGGAACACCACACTGACCTTTCACCCATCAGCAGCAGTTTGGTGGAGCAGGCGTTCATAATGTCTGTGGGTAAGCAACATTCAGGATGGATCGGTTTGTACTGGGACCAACCCCAAGCTATCTGGAAATGGGCAGGAGCCGGCCAAGTCACCTACCAGAACTGGAAAAACACAATGGATTTATCACAGGCTCTTCTTACTACCAACGCCTTCTGGACCGGTGATGGATGGTTTCCTGAGATGGGTTACACTGGACGCAACTTCTTCTGCATTAGTCTGAAGATAGTGGAGGAGAAGAAGGCCTGGGAACAGGCTGTGGCGCACTGCAGAGACAGTTACACTGATCTCACCAGCCTGCTCTCTGACGCCGAGACCAAACTGGCCCAAAATGAGATGGAGCGCCATGATATCACTGAGCCGATGTGGATCGGCCTGCGTTTCCTGGGCGACCGCTGGCTGTGGGTGAACGGTGACACTCTGGTGGACACAGCCTGGTCCCAAGGAGAAGGTCAGGTGTGTCCAATGGTGAAACGCTGCGGCGCTCTAACCACTGAAGGACTGTGGGAGGAGAGGGACTGCCAGGAAAAACTCAAATTCATCTGCATCTGATTGTGGAAACGCAAGAAACTGTACAATAAGAGGAAATGTAGGTAAACTAGCACAGATATCCAAATAAAGCTAGTCGTTGACATCAGTAGCAAATATTTATTTAACAGATAGTTTTTCTCATTTGCAATAGTAGCCTTATATTTATGCTGGCCAGCATAGTGGCATCCATAGGTTGCTGTGATGTTTAATTGATTATATTTCACTGCACAACTATACAGAATCTCTACAATTTACAAAAACTTGTAAGCTGTACTGGAGTTCTGATTAAAATAGCTGCACCTTGAGAATCTGACACCCAATTACAATACAAGACACAAGATTAAATGGAACTAAACAAACAAAATATCGACCCGATTGGGTGAGGAAGGCATGAAATTTGTAGGATTGGTGGAAAACCAAAATTTAGAATCACCAATTAACCTCAGCATGTTTAGAACCCAGAGAGAACCCACGCAGAGAGAACATGCAAACTCCACACAGAAAGCCCCCCAGGCCCAGATTCAAACCCAAGATCTTCTAGCTAACCACTGTATCACCTTTCCATCCCATATTTCCATCAATTTCAATTTTTGCAAATGCATGCAAAAGTCTGATTGAAGCAGCAGAAACAGGCAGATGCAGCTTGTCTTTAATATTTACAACTAACATTTACTGAGTTGTTTTTTTTTTTTTTTAACGTCTGGTTAACTAGTGTTGCTTTTAACTTAAAGATATAATTAAAGCAAATTTATTTATTCATTAATTGATTGATTGCTTGATTCATTCATTCATTTATTTGTTTATTTATTTATATATATATTTATTCATCAATTCTTTCAGGTATCTGTACACAAAAACATTTTTGACTGTTTCGTACTTTGTTCTACACTGTTTTCTTCCTCACTCTGTTGTAATTTATGTCAACGTGTATTTTTGTTTTTTGTAGTTCATGATTATAATTTTGTGACATTTTTCAAAGCTTTGATCCGATTTACAATAATATGGCTACTGACACAGTACCACTACTTTGATAGAGAAACATGATTGCACGTCAACCAATGTGACGGCGTCTCATCAGGCGGCAGTCGCATCTACTCATGTAACTCCGGGTTGATCACATTAAAGGACACAAGCCTCTGAAGCCGTCACTTCTTTCTTCTTGTTCGAGTGTCCATCAGTTCATCAGTCCACCACTCAAATATCTCAACAATTAGTCGAGCATCGTTTTTAGGCCTGTAGAGTCTATTTGATTTCAAGAATTGCCAAAAGTCTTCTGCAACTTTGACATGTCTTCTTTACGTCTGCATGTGCACCTAGTTGCTATGAATGTATTTAACTTTTTTTTTTTTTGACCACCTTATATCTTGTGGTGTCTATACCTGTGTATCCAAATGTTGTAGCTTGGTTTTGATGTCATGTATCAGCTCCTTCCCTGAAACTCAATAAAAAAAATGTCTGAAAACTTAATCAACAGCTCTATAGTTGGTTTAGAAAATGCTATGTACAGTGCCTATAAAAATTATTGATCCCCTTGGAAGTTTTCCCTTTCTACTGCTTTTAACATTGAATCATGGCTTTTTATTAACAAGAATTCACACAAAAAATGATCAAAAATAGATTTTTTTTTAAAAAAGTAATGTCAACTATTTAAACATGTAAACGGTAAATTTTGGGTGTTGCAAAAACGATTCACCCCCTTCAAGTCAGTATTTAGCGGATGCACATTTGGCTGTAATTACAGCCTTGAGCCTGTGTGGATGGGTCTCAGTCTTCTTTGCAATACTGCTGAAGCTCTGTCAGGTTGTACACGGACTGTGAGTGAACAGCACTTTTCAATTCCAGCCACAAATTCCCAAATTGCAATGATGTCTGGACTCTGACTCTGCCGCTCCAGAACATTCAACTTGTTGTCTATAAAGCATTTATGTGTAGCTCTGGCTGTACGTGCAGCTCTTTTACAGACTGCATCAGGTTGTCCTCCCTTATTTCCATATACTTTGCAGCATCCATTTCACAGTCTACCTTTACGAGCTCCCCAGGGCCTGCAGCTGAGAAGCAGCCCCACCTCATGATACTGCCACCACCATGCTTTACAGAGGGAAAGGTGCATTTATGATGAAATGCAAAGCATCCAGTCTAATGACCAAAAAGCTCCATTTTGGTCTCTTCAGGCTAAAGAACCTTCTTCCACTTGACTTTAGAGTCTCCCACAGTCCTTGTGGTGAACTCTAGATAGGATTTAATATGAGCTTTTTTCAACAGTCGCTTTCTTTTTGCCACTCCACCACAAAGCTTTAACTATTGAGGAACAGGCCTCAGTTGTACACACAGTCTGTCCAATCTCAGCTGCTGAAAACGTAACTCCTGTAGACGAGTCACAGGTGCTTTGATATACTCCCTCACTAGTGTCTTTCTTACACAGTCACTTCTATTTCCTAATGATGGATTTTACTGCACTCCAGGAGATATTCAGTGAAAATGTTCTTGCATCCATCCCGTCTTATGCTTTTTAAAACACAGAGTTGTTTGGAGTTTTCTTTTGTCCTTATGATGTAGCTATAACCAGGAGTACTGATTCACCAGAGACTGGACCTTCCACATACAGGTGTCTTTATACCACAATCACTAGAAACACATTTACTGCACTCAGATGATCTCCACGTCACTAACTGCATAACTTCTAGCACCACCTGGCTGCACCTGTGTTGAATTAAGCCTGTCACTTTACAGGGGTCTAATACTTATGCAGTCACATATTCTATATTTTTAACTAATTGACATTTTTTTGTAGAAATCTGTTTTCACTTTGTCATGAAAGAATCTTTGTCTTGTAAATTTGTTTCAAAAAAGCCAGATTAACCTATGATTACACATTGAAAAACAATAAAAGGGGAATTACTTTAAAGTGGGGTGCATGCTTTTTAAAGGTATTGTATCAGAATCTAATGTTAACCCTTATGACCAATTAATGATCAGATTAGACAATTACCACATAATAACAACAACATCATTTGAACTTTAGCACATCGTAGCACAAATCCTCTCTGAGTATGTTAAGTAGCCACATGGATGGTTGTGAATAGCTGCCATTTTTCATAAATTCATTCATGTACACAATATCTCCTTTTGATTCCTAATAACAGAAACTCAACATTTCTTTTGAAAATAAAAAGAGGAAAATTTATTGACCTTAAAAACCAGGCAGGCACAGCATCTGTCTGAGCAAACACACGCACAGACCAAGTCTCTACACCAACAATGACCATATGCAATACGACAGAAGTGGTAAGATGGGGAAGATAACCGACGAGGTAAAACTACGTGGTGTGAATTGTGGCACATGTAGGGTGTTGTTAGATACACAGTTTGAGTTACACAGCAAACACTGAGGCTTTTAGAAATTAACGCTCCACTTACTCTCACCAGGCCTGTTAAAAAAACATAAAAGCTTCGTCTTACATCTGCCTTCACTCAGAAAGACACCTCATCCTGTTCTGTAGCCTTCACAGTCATTAAACTGTTTTTATCTCTCTAAACTCTGTCATTTTTATCTCAAACGAAGCTTGCAGAAAAACACTTGTTCGGTAAATCTGGCATTCTGATTTCAAATGTTTCCGTTATGCTTAATTCTGCCAAACTTTCCATCCTGTCACAGATCACACTGGGCATCGGTGTCCCTTCTGTCAAGACTTTACACTTGGATCCATTTTGATCAATCTCCTCCTCTGATGAGATCTTACCTTTGGCATTTTCTCTACAAACACTTATACATATTAATTATTTTTAATATATGACCTCTTTTTTTGTATCAACAATAATAAATAATGTCTATGGAGACAGATACACTCTACAAACAACAGAAAAAAAGGCCTTTTTTTTTGTAACAGCCAATACTTCTGTAATAAGTACATTATTTACAGAGCCAGAAAAAGGCAAAAAGAAAAAATGACAAGCTCCACAGCTCCAGCACTGATATGGACTCTGTACAACCTTGATGAGCACAACGATTCAGCAATGCTTCACTTGCACATGTATTATTCTGGAAATTCTGTTTTACAACAGGAGGTAACAAAATAAGGAATACGTGAAAGATTTCAATGTCACCCTGTCGTCAAAATATTTAATTCAATTGTAGAAAAAACGTCAACTTATGAAAGTGCTTTTTTTTAACTTAGGAAAAAATGCAAAGTGCATTGCTGTTGAAGGTGCCCTTTGGAGTTTTCTTGTAAACACACAAAATCAACTTCCTCCTCATAAATCAAGCAAAGTGGATTTCTGTATAATTTTAAGACCCTCTCCGGTAAAAAACAAGTTGTTGTTTTTTTTTTTACCTTAATATGTCCTTATTTTATATGCTAGAAGATATATGAGCAAAAAAAACAGTCAATGCAAAGGCTGAGCATTTCTGCTTTGAAGCTGTACTGACGCCACTTTCATACATCTGCTTTCAGACAGATTCAGTGCCCAGTTTGTATATGTATGGCTGAAATAATCCAACATTACAAGCATAAAGTGGTTTTACGGTGTTCAAGCAGAGCCGTGAGCGAGCTGGTGTGCTTCAAGTGGGAAGAGGTGAGACTTTACAGATTTGCAGATTCTCGAGGAAATACTGGTATAAAGTTATGTCTAAGCCATTTTAAGGCATGAAGGTATTATTTTAATGGAATGGAGATGAGATTTTTAAATTTAATTAACCACAGAGAGACTTTAAATTGCATCTTTGCAGGTTACTGCTACCAACGATTAATGCGCAGAAAAGTGTGAACCTGGCAGCAGGTCACTCTGTATCATGCTGCTCCTGTGAGCACAAAACAAACAAAACTGGGACCCATTCATAAGAATCCACAGCGCTGCTAGCAGTCAAAAACTCCACAGGGTACCTCACAATGTCAAACCTTTCAAATAAGAAAGCAGTAAACTCACAAAATTTATAAAAATCCACAAAATCCTGATCTCTGCAAGTTGCCATCAGAGGTCTGAATATATTCCAGAGGTGACGATCATTGAAAAAAAAGCACATGTGGTTTCACTACGCTGAGTCAAACTGCACCACAGTTGTATATAAAGTGTAAGTTAGCATAGTTTTGAGCAGTGCGACAACAAAGGCTTTATTGTGATTATTGGAGTTAGCCTAGATTTTCTTTCCCATAATGCAGCTGTAAGAGTGCTTGAGATTGTCTGAGCCTGAAACTAATATAACTTCTCTGCTTTTCAGTTCACATCAGTCAGCAAGTAACAAACATTGCTCAATCTTATGCAAGTCTCACCAGCTCCTCTGTCCCTCTGCGCAGTGCTTTGTTTTTGGTTACCTCAGCTGATGTATCCTGTTTGCTTGTCAAAGGCAACTGTGCTGCCCAGTAGAGTGACTGGCCCTGGTAGCGATACCTTGTTCTGTCTGAACATAAATAGTAAGAGGAAGAAAGTTCACCTCACAGCAGGGAGTGTCACTACAGTCCAAGACTGACCTAAGAGTGTGTTAGGTGTAACATCACCATCTCAGACTTACACTGACAGACACAAACAGGCAGATTTTCACATTTCACATTTAAATAACAAAAAAAGAAAGTAAACCCACACGCACCCACTCACACACAGCATTCTCACTCTTCTTTCAGACATTTATCCACCTGGTTTCTCTGTTCAGAATCTTGGTAGCGCTGCTTCATTGTCTCTATAAGCTCCTCTGCTCCAGTTTCTTCTTGCGAGACGCTCTCAGTGAAAAAATAAATCTTAATCCCATCATATTGCCTCTCATTTCTTTGTAGCTCCACAAGGTTTGTTCTTCAGGATTTGAGGCCCATTCGAGCCATCAACTGTTCATAAACAGTCCAAGCCATAGCAGCCATCAGAGTGCGGCGAAGAGACCTGGGAACGGCCCCACGAAAAAACCCGCGCATGCCGTGCTCCTGAAGGAGAAGACAGAGCAGGAAAGATTATGGTGATATGACACTACTGTTCAGCCATGACACACCCCTAAACTATTATTGCATGCGCTGTTTCTCACTGAAAACAACAAGCCTGTGAGTACACACCATGTAGATGTAGCGAATAGCATCCGTCGTGCTCCAGTGGGACGGGCTGATTTGAATGTGGGTTTTTACCACATCTGCAGGCTGCGTGGCCAGCGATGCCAAGACGCCTGCCACCACTCCACAGCTGAAGTTCACCAGCGGGGCATAGGCAGCTGAAGCTACTTCTGAGAGAGGAAGAGCCAGGTGTCAGGACAAAGTAGAAGATTACACAGAAAGCAAAGTAAATGTAAATAAAGTGCGTGGTGACTCAGTACTGTTAGGCAAATATTAAGGCTATAAAAAGGTGGTGGATCAAATTCTCTGGTTGGATGCTGCTACACGGCTGGAGAAAAGGAAGAGACACTGATGCAGTCACAAAGAGAGAGTTTTCATTTGATGGCATTAATTGCTTCTGTTTCCACTCAACTTAGTCGCATTTTCTTTTTCATTAACACGCCAACTATTCCATCTCAGACAAGTGTATTTACAATATATACGTTAAACATAAAATCAAGAGAGAGGAAACACACTTTGCTTTGTTGGCCATCTGGACACATGAAGACATGCAGTGCAAGCACCCACAATCATTCCTCATGACCTAATTGACATTATGTTGTAGAAGTGGAGTGGTTCTCACCTTGAGGCAGGGATTTCTTGGCCTGGCTATAAAACATGACGTAGATACCGGAGAACGGAGCGTCTCGGAGCAGCGTCGCAGTCAGTCCTGAGAACAGAGCCCGGACTCCCTCCGTCTCGTACACGCTCCTCAGAGCCCCGGCCACACTCACATAGTTGTAGCAGCCACTCTGACACAACATACAAAGAGAGAAAATACATATGAAACATCTTTGTTTACACAGCTGCTCCTATCACAATGGTAGTAAATGCCTAATTGGGTGGAATCAGTTGTTGGCAGTTTGTTGTTGTTTTTTTCCCCATTTATTAAAAACTGGTGTATCTCCAGTTATGTAGCTATTGTGGTTCTGTAGCTCATGCTAAGATTTGAGGAAACACAGTTTAACAGGTGACAGTTAACATTAGCTCCCCACAGCTTTTTAAAGAAGCAGACTTTTACATTAAGCTTTCGAGTCTTCATGAAAGTAAATACAAAAATTAGCCTCCTGGAACGGCATTTTTCAGAACTACATTAGCTTTAATTTACTGAATGGAGAGTTGAATGTGTGGTCTGGCTAGTCTTCTGTTCCAGTTGATTTTAGGGGATTAAAACATCATTCACATGACAGCAATGTTCATCAAAGCTGCAGATTCATTAGTTGTTTTGTTTTTTTCCCCATTTATTTAAAACTGGTGTATCTCCTATTGTGGTTCTGTAGCTCATGCTAAGATTTGAGGAAACACAGTTTAACAGGTGACAGTTAACATTAGCTCCCTGCAGCTTTTTAAAGAAGCAGGCCTTTACATTAAGCTTTCGAGTCTTCGTGAAAGTAAATACAAAAATTTTCCTCCTGGAACGGCCTTTTTCAGAACTACATTAGCTTTTATTTATTGAATGGAGAGTTGAATGTGTGGTCTGGCTAGTCTTTTGTTCCAGTTGATTTTAGGGGGTTAAAACATCATTCACATGACAGCAATGTTCATCAAAGCTGCAGATTCATTAGTTGTTTTGTTTTTTTCCCACAGTTGGGATTATTCTCATCCATGGACAAATAGAGATTTCCTAGTCTGGCATCACTAGGTCCCGCTCTGCTGGTGATCAGGTCAGCTGGCGAGATCTCCAGATGTAAACTTCCAATGCTTTTAGCAAAATGTTGATTCCACACGGCTCATTTCTCTGTTCACCTTCAGTCAGACTGAAAGCAAACATTCAAACTGATTCATGTAAAAATCGTCATTCTTTAGAAAGCTGCAGGGAGCTAATATTTCCCCACTAAATGCTGCTCACAAGCTGTCCTGTGCGACTCCGTCATTCCCTGAATCTTTACAATGGAGATGCAACGTAAAAAGTCACATGACTAATAGAGCCACAGTAGTCACATTAATAGAAAATGTGGTAGAGGGGTGCACAACCAAAGTCTGACTATGTTAAACTTGCTTCGTAGTAAAACACTCAGGCAGAAATATACCGGAATTCTCTTTTAATGTTTCTATCAGTAGCAAAGACAGAAGATGAGCTCTAACTGAAGTCTGTCAGTATGTAGAGAAACAGTTATTCACCTCGAAACGCGTCTTGATGACTGTGAACGGTAGCATGCAGACTCCAGCCACAGCTCTGGCACCTGCTCCGAGCAGAACAGCCTCCCCAGCGTTGGGCGCCCGGTCCAGGAAGAAGTGCTGCTTCAGGGAGTAGAAGGTGCTGAAGTAGATACCGACCCCAGGGATGCAGCGCACAAATGACTGCAGAGAGAGACATAACAGTATTCAACATCCCTCAACATTTTTTTGTTCACACAATACTGTAAAAGTTGGCTTTAGCTTTAAAAAACAAAATAAATAAACAGACAACCGAGGGTGTAATACACATGCATAGTTTTTGTTTTTGACTGTGGCCAATGAGAGAGGCTAGTTTAGTTTTTTATTAAAGTGTTTGTGTGACCTTTAAAATGAAAGTCACACATCAACTGTCCAAGTGTGTGTGTGGAGGAAATTTTAATGTGAACTGAAAGACGGATGCTGGAGAACAAATGCCCCCCACTGACAACTGCCTACATGCAAACACGCAATAACAGGATTCATAGCTGCTGGATTTATTGTAAATGTTGCAAATAATCAACAAGGTCAGTTACTCACTGGTGAAACTCCCTTCCATAGACTGAAGAACTTCTCTGTCCTGACAACGTTGATGAAAACGGTGAACATCCCCACCCTGGGTGCACTGCAAGATGAAATGTAAGCATTGTTATAAACCCATTTAAACGTGCAAATATACAACACTCAATGGCTATGGTGAATAACTGTTGTGAAAAATCAATCAATTTGCCATTCCTGTCCTCAGTGGTGGTAATTGCAACCTAGTAGGCTGACAGTATGATTACATGGTGCTGGTGTGACTAATTGTCCTATATGGGTCATGACAACACACTCAGGCTAGCACTGCCAGCAAATTCTGACCTGCCATGCTGTGTTTGTGTGTGTGTGTGTGTGTGCTTATCTCCTGTGCTTGTCTGTGTGGGTTCAAGTCAGAAAAAAGGGGAGCTAAAGGAGGATAATACCAGAGGCATGCTTATGGACTTGTGTATGACAGCACGCAGGTGAAATACTAAAACTGTTTGCATGTTCACATGCGTGTAATGTGTCTGTGTGTATGTATGCAAACACAAACCCTGGCTTGGCACTGTTCTGCAGCGTCTGCAGTCGTGTCTTGACCAGATCCAAAGGCTGGAAGAGCAGCGTCGAGCAGGTGCCGCTGAGAGAGCCGCACATAAAGGCTTTGAGAGCTGGGTGAGCCTGAGGACGATCAGACAGAGCGAAAGAGGGACGATGGAGGAGACAGACGGAGGGATGAAAAGGAAGACAGGATGGGAGGAATGGCAAAGACGAGGCAGAGAAGCGACAGGGGAAAGAAATGGCGGACACAGAAAGAAAAAAGAGAGACGGTGGAATGTCGAGACAGATTGCAATTATAAACACAGAGGAGAGACAGAAGAGGACAGACAGAGAAAAGGGACAAAGCAGAGAGAAATGTAAAGGATTAGCCACAGAGCAAAATGCGTAACATGAAAAACACGCCATCGCACATCATCCTCAGAACTGGCCACCTCTTGTTGACTTCCAGGGACATATATACGTCCATATGCAAAGAACTGAGCATGAAAAAATGTCGAAACAACAAAAATGTCCACTAGAATAATAAAAACAAAAAACACAAGACTTCATACACATAAAAGAGGCAGAAACAAGTCACATAAGAACATAGAAACATAACATGTTTGTGTGACATTTCGGTTGTAAGAACCCTGTAGCGCAGAGCAGAAACCAGGTTCCTACACAGTGGAGATGACGGAGATGTGGAGAGACAGTTCACACACACACACACACACACACACACACACACACACACACACACACACACACACACACACACAGGGGCTGTTGGGTAGAATTAAACTGAGACTTAACATTATCTGTGGGTACATGCCTCGTGGACAAACAGCCAGTAAGAGCATGGCACACAGACACGAGCAGACAGACGCTAAAATTAGCTGCATGTGAAGGTAAACAGTTACGCAGAATAATATGTAAACGGGAAAAAAACAGCCATCGCAATGCAAAAACCATAAATTATACCAACAAACCATCCATGTGCAGTCTGCTATAAACATTCAACAACACTATATTCTGTTGCTTTTGCCCACACGTGCCACTTAAACACACACACACACACATATATATATATAAGACACTCTCCTACCTTCCCCAGGCTGCCCGGGGCTCGGCTCTGAGAATCCTGTTTTTCCTGCATTTTGCCCTTTTTCACCTCCCTGTCTCTGTGATGCTGCTCTTACAAATGGCATATTACAAAATAAACCTCCATCTCTCTCACTAACCTTCCTTCTCTCCCTCTCACACTATCTCTCCTTCTCACTCGCCAACCCACAATGGCTTTCTCCTGCCTCTCGTCCTCCCTCCCCCCCGAGTTTCGCAGCCAAGCTTAATCCAGCCTGCGTTTTTCTATGAAGCTTCTATCTTTATCTTTCAGAGACACACTCACACATCTGTATTTTGCTCCCCCTCTTCCGTAAAGCTCACTGCAAAATTGTGCCTTTGTCAAATGGTATGAGTCACAAAGTGTTTGTGTTTGTGTGTGTGCGTGCGCGTGTGTGTCTGTGTGGACTTTAAATGTGGGTCACAGATAATGTATGGAGTAGGGGTCTATTTGCACAAGCTGTTAAGCAGCCATCTACGAATCTACTTACAATCATGGATTCCTCTGAGGCGGCAACACAATTTTCCCACACAGTTTGCTTCCTCATTACCGCTGCCAGCAGAGAGGCTCCTAATATGTGAATCCAAACGAGGACTGTGTGTTAATGCCACAGTTTGTTACCCTGTAAGTCCTACTATTTTTTTTTTTTTTAAAAAGGAGGAGCATCATGAGATATAGTTTGTCAAACAATGTCAGTGTTTCTACTATGAGGGAATTTGCACACTATTTATACCATAATAACAATCCCTTGAATTCATCTGCATGTTAACTCCAATGGGGGCAACTGGAAGTCAGTGAGCATCTCTTTCTGTAATTAATATGATTTTGATTGTGTGTTTAGGTATTTAATTTATTGGAACTGACAGAAATAGACATTTCCATTTGGCATATTTGCTCTATATTGTTGTTCTTGATTGATTTCTCTCATACATTACATCACTTACATTAAGAGGATATTATTAAGTGCAGAACTCCACACACACTCTTAAACAGTATTAAAATGGCTGGTTTAACACACACGGATATCCTCACTCACAATGTTTTATTTGTATCAGAAGATGAGTGTTAATAAAATAAGCTTTAATATATCCTGTCACATTCAGCCTGTGTGGTGACATTGGCATCACTCACCGCTGCTAACTCCATCTTTGAGCTGGATGCTGAGCCGGACCGGTCCAGTTTCTCCCCTGCTGCTGTTGCTGTTGCCGTTTTGAAGCCGGTTCGGTTCAGCCAACGATACTTAAAAATGTGAAAAAATCAAGATGACAGCCATGAGTCATATTTCACAACAATGAGGTCGCTCGCAAGGTCTCGCCGGTAGCAGCGAGCTAGGTTAGCTCGTTAGCTGTCAGAGGTGAAGTTAGTATGACATTAGCCTCTGAGGGCAGGGTAACCTTTAAAAACCGACTGTCTAATTCAGATAACTAGCGACGAGTGACTGGTTAAAACAAAAAGCAATACAACCTGTCAACGAGCTGGTTTCAGATAAGCTACATGTAGCAGAAGTTTGCCTGACACATCGCTCGACTTGCTAGCAAGCTAACTTAGCATGCTAGCTCCTCTTACCTGATGTTGAAGTGTGTTAGGGACCGGCGGAGGTGATGGTCGCTCCTGCTAGCTTCACAAACCCCATGTTCTGTATCTACTGTAACTGTCTATGAACGTTTCCTAACATGCTATCGTCACTAAACCTTGAAACTTCCAGCAACACAGAACTTTCTGGCGAGGCTAGTTAGCTAACGTTAGCTAGCTCACTTCACTAAGTTACTTAACTTTAAGTTGCCGCTCAACTAAAATAACACGTCGTTAACGCAAACGTGTTCCGGCGTGAATTGTGTCCAAAAATGTTGTCTTTTCTTCTTTCAATGAGAATTTTAAACTGCAGTAAGAAGTATCTGGCTAACGTGGTGCTATTTGCCGGGCTGCTGCGATTGTTAGCATCTGGCTATAAGTTCAGCTCAGGGCAGCGGAGACACACATCTCTGTGCTGCAACACAACCTCACACAGCATCACAGCTACACACGAACGGTGCGTCAGTTTGTGTAGTCAGTGATGGCATTAGGTCAGTGTGCCGCATCTACATCTGCACAGAGATTCACATGTCTACAATATGGAGTTTATTGTGTAATTTTAGTTTATTTTGTAGAAAACTAACCAGCGCATGTGTGCGGTGCATTTCTGATGATGGCCTCAGGGTGGCGCTGTAGACCAACAGAAACTGAAAGTGTAATTTTAAAGAGATGAAGTCAGATTCAGATAAGAAAACTGAAAGTTAAAATTAAGTGAAAGGGCTGTTCAAAAATGTCTAAGAGTAGGCAAGTGAAATCTGGGCTGGATTTCTGCAGAGAGGCTGAAAAGTCTTTTAAATACAGTTTCTGACTTATGAAACCTTTTTCTATTTGTGCAAATGCTTAAAATAGAGATTTCACTGTTTTTTTCCCCCACGTGTCGATCACATTAGACCAGGTCTAAAACAACTATAGACAAATAGGTGAAATCTGGACTAGGCTGTGGCACAGAGGCAAAGAAGTATTTAAAATGTAGTTTCAGATCCATGAAACCTTTATTCATAATGAAATAATAATAAAAAGTACATTTCACTGTTTTCCTTCACATGTTGACCAAATTAGATCAGGTGTAGATACAAACCCACTATATATAGACAGGTGAAATCAGAACTTGAGCGTGGCAGAGAGGATAAAGACTCTGAAGCACAGTTTATGATTTCTAAAACCTTTATTCTAAGGGGGGACTTCACAGTGTCTTTTCACATGTAGACCACATTAGACAGGTCTAGATTTAAAACAACTATATATGTTTGAAAGACTAACACAGTTTCTGATTCATGAAACCTTTATTCAATGAAAATAAAAATTAAAAAAAGGCAAATTTCTCTTTTTTTTTTTTTTTTACATGCAGACCATGCTACATATAAGAAATAAAGCAGTTAAATCTCCCTTTTCTGTTTTTACATGTAGAATAATGGTTTTACAAAATTGAGAGTGGGTTTCAGACAGCTTTAAGGGTTTACCTCAGATGTCTAACATGATTTTACATCGGGGGAAACAAGAATCTGTTAAATTTCCCTTAACTTTTCCCTTAACTTCAGCATCTTAAGTTTTACAGCTCAAGGACACCCATCATTACTGACATTGAAGACCTCTCCTGATATTTAGTACCAGTATCTTTCCGTGGACATTTTCTTTGCAGTAGCCAATAGAGAAGGACAGAGAAGAGGAAATTGTAACCTCATGTAAAGTTGTCTCTCTTTTAAAGCAATTAAGGGAAAGAAAAGAAAACCTTCATAAAGGATCATTCCCTCAATAACAAAAAAAGGGGGAATATTTAACCTTCTAAAATAACTGTTTGGAAGGTGCATGTGTCTAGGAGTGACCAAGACAAGAAAGTGACTCATCTTCTCCTGAGAAGACACTGAGATTTGATGATAGGTGTATTTATTGACTATATATTTAAGAGTACACATATAGGAGTTGGATTTAGGTTCAGTGGACAAAGGCCTTAATAACCATCAGATACATCTGGGAAACATTAACAAGATAATCTAACTAAAATCAAACAAAAAAACAAAATGGCTACCCACCCCTAAGAACCGATTAACAAAGTAGGGCAAAAGCTACAAGTACACAAGGATGTAAGTAAGGGTGGAGCTGCTGGGAAGAGAAGATGACTGATTCTTACATGTTGGCTCCTTCTGTCGTTTGCTGTCATCACCCAGGAGCCAATCACCTGCAGGCCGGCAGTTAATCCACCGATGGCTGCCGCTTACCTGCACAGTCACACCTGGCTCACATCATTCATGGGCTCAATTCTGGTGAAGGACACGGATCATGAATCACAACAACGCAGTCATGACACATGATTTGTGTAACTGCGACTTGCTGATCCGTCAAACAGGTTTTGTCCTCCATTAACTTACACTGAAATGGCTCGAGGGAAGAATTTCTTCCCAACCCGGCATAAAGACGTGAGGAATGATTTGTGGCAGAGTCAAACTTTTTTTTTTTTTTAAGGGGTGGCCAGGCTCTGATTATTACTCACACTGGAGCGGCACAATTTCTTGCTAATTTTGGCCAATTTCACGTTTTGTTTGGCTACAGTGCAGGTTTGCTGTGTAGAAAAGAAAAGCATGTGTTAAACCCAAACCTTTCAAAAATGAGACAAAGAAGTCAGCTGCATTTTATATTATTTATTGCATTAAGGCATTTTATAAAATACAGAACAGCCTTACAAGGTTGGCATCGAGGACAGACTTTTTTTTTTTTTTTTTGGATAATACAGTGGTAGGGTATATTTGCCTAAAATATACTGGATTTAACATTTGGAGACTAATGCAGCAATACAAACCCCTATCTGTCGTGCTGTGGAAAGCAAAGCACAGCACAGCGAGCTACCCCATGATGACCCACCACCAGTAGTTAATAAAGTGTAAAACCAGTGAGAGAGGATACATCAACCAAGCTGTCAGACGATCAAGCAACATCTGTACCAAACACTTTCACCAATAGTTCTGCATTTTACCGAAACCACTGTAAGGAATGCAACAATTCTCAACGTTGTTTGTTTTGTCTGAGTTGTGCGATTTTTGGTTGAGGTAATAAAAGTGAAAGTTTTAAAAAGACAAAACAGTACAGACATAGAGATTCATACTGACACCAGCAAATGTGAACTACTGTTTGTAACTGCATCAAAAGTCCCAGAAAAAACACATCTGTGTGCAAAACGAGCATAAAATGACCAGTGTTTTTCCAAAAAAACAGTAAACAGCACATTAACCTCAAGCCCGAGCAAAATTAAGCTGCGATGGCTTGACGCAGGAGCGATGTTGCATGATATAACACACCCTTAAGTAGAAAAATAGACCAAGAGAAATATTTTTTTAAAGCCTTAGAGAGTAGAAAAACATTGCTGACGTTGCCAGAGGTGAGTAAGATTTGGCCAAATATAAATGCATGAAATGGAAAGAAACAAAGAGAATGAAGGCTAAATCTTTGATCGTTTTACTATATTTGTATGTGGTCGTTAAAATATTTCCCTTTTGACTCTCTTCCTCTTCCTCTTTACTCGGCTGCAGGCTCAGCAGTCTCAGTCACAACTTCTCCGTCCTCGTCGCTGTCCAGGCCGGTGCGATTCAAGGCGCGCCGCATGTTGTAAGGCAGGTCCCCACGTCTTTAAAACAAACCATTTAAGCACAGTCAGGAGCAGCACAAATACTGCACACATGTAGAAAAGAGGAGCCACACAATGTTATTGAACAAGGGACTATAGCTGCCTGCTGACTCATTAACAGCGATGTCGTGCTGCACTACTGGGACTCGTGACAGATTGTTGGCACGAGATCTCATGTGCTGCTTTAAATTTGACATTTAGTCGCTAGATTGGCTCAAGTCCCAAAAACTCCTACACTTGTCACTATGCAAATTATTTCAGTTTTATTTTCAGGGCACTTTTCCTGCCATGACTTGACAAAGATTCCTCCAGAGCCACAGAAGTCATTACTGTAATCAACTATTTTGACGTGCAAAATTGATGTAATTCCCCCTTTAACCTACTAAATGCTTTACTCCTCACTTTGAAAAATAAAACTACTATGCACTCGGACCCCTGTGGATTTATAAATGTGAGTCTCCTCTACCTCAGCTTGCTCTTCAGAGTGCTGACTTCACGGTTCATGGCGTCTGCTGACTCAGTGGCGTCTTCCAGCTCCCTCTGCAGCTTCCTGCGGTAGACGTTGGCTCTCGTCAGCTCCTCCTCCGTCTCCTCCAGCTGACGCTTCAGCTGACGCATTCGGCTGTTTGTCTTGTCCGCCTGCAAAGAGAGGTTTTGTTTAGTGTGAGGAACATCAGTACAGGGGAGCAAGAACAATGCAAGCAGATCAGAGAGGATTCAAGCCAGGATCAAACTACACAATAGGACTTTTCTCTGCTTCCTTTTTAAAGGTCCCACATTGTGTCCCGATTTGATCCAAGTCTCACATGTTCTCAGAATGTGTCTTTCAGTTTTTTAAGGTCAAAATACTGCAGTGATGGTTCATTCTACCATGGCTGCCTGCTCTAAAAGGGGCTGTTTCAGTGTCTGTAGCTTTAAATGCATCCGAGCGGCTGCTGTCAACAAACCCTTCAGGAAAGAGACTCTCTCTGCAGATGACACCGATGCTAATGACTGTGTGAGACCAGGACTTTGAGTCTAAGTTCTCCTCTCCAAGTGATCGTTTTACATGAAAATATCCCCAAAGTCAAAGCTCAGCCGTTGTTCTTAACTCGTGTGTATGTTGAGTTTGTTTGTCAGATGATGTTGAGGTTATAAAACTAGTAGTTTAACAGCGCAGCTCAAGTGACTGCTGGGTAACATAGTCTTAATAGGCTGCATTTCAGTTAATATTTTATACTTGTTATGTTGTCTGACAACAAACAAACATATTCAAATGAGAGCTGCTTTAATGGGAATTTTGCTTAATTGCAAATGCAGCATATGTGAGCACAGAGAGCAATGAGAGAAGAAACCAGATGTAAACACTGGCTAAACTTAGGTTGCACTGAACCACGACAGGCGACATAAGATGTGTTCCTCACCATTACAGTTTCTGCAGAGCTCTGACCTGTTGTCATACGATCAAAGCCAATGGTGACACATCAGCAGCACAATGCGCTAGCACTAAGGGTTTTCTAATTGTTGTGGAGACATTGTCATCAACAATAAAAATAAACTACTGCATCTTCACTTCCACAGATGCTGGGAGTGCATGAAAACTCTTGTGTTCACTCTAGCAGCCAACAGCAGAACAATTGGTGTTTTTAATTGTAGCTGAGACATTATAGAGTCTGAAGTAGCAGCTCTAGAAAGTAAATAAACCAGGTGGCCTGAGAGGCAGCTGCTTATTCTGAACAGCTCATCTGGAAGCGTTGGCCAATGAGGGTTCAGGATTATAGAAAGTTTAGAGGACTATTGGTTCCTCAGTTGAACGTAGCAGTTCAGTAAAATTCTAGCTAGTTGTGGGCAGAAGTAAATGTCTTCATGTCGTAATGG
>NW_007578481.1:115100-118015 GCF_000690725.1 Stegastes partitus
TGTGAAGCCCATCAATCTTCTACATGACTCTTTCCTGTGTGCATGTCTGTGGATGTGTGTGTATTTCACCTGGAGTTTCTTCAGCTGTTTGAGGGCCTCATCGCGGCCTTTGTTGGCAGCGTCGATCTGGGCTTCGAGGTCCATCAGGTCCATCTCCAGCTTCTTCCTGGACGACAGAGCCTGAGTGCGCTGCCTGCGTTCATCCTCCAGCTCGATCTCCATCTCGCGCACCTGAAGCAGACGAAGGACGTTGAATCCATTTGTGCTCATTTTATTTAACTTTTTGAACTGAAATGATTTGTAAGAATTGCCTACTTTAGCATCTTCTCTCGTACCTGTTTAACGAGCTGCTTCCTCCTCTCCTCTCCCTGCTCGTCTCTGGCCTGCAGGTCTCGGTCGAACTGGGCCTTCATGGCCTGCATGTTGACTTCCAGACGCAGTTTGGCATCTTCTGTGGCCTGCAGCTCGTCCTCCAGCTCCTCCAGCTGAACTCGCATCTCCTCCAGCTGCTGCTCCATGGCACGCTTCGACCTCTCCAGCTCATGAACCTGCAGATGACAAGTTTGCATTTAGCATTTTTAAGCAGTGAATGGATCAAGAATTGTGAGAATTTTGACAATTCTAACTTTAAGAGTTGTCATTTTAGCAAAATCTATGCCCAGAATCATTCAGACACAGTTCATGTCTTTAAAGCTTGCCCTGCACCAAACAAACACCAGCGTTTTCTCTTACACTCTTGCCGACATCATCCTTGGACGAGACCAAGTCTTCCATCTCAGCTTTGAGCATTTTGTTGGCCCGGTCCAGCTCGTCCTTTATGTCCGTCATGGTCTCCAGCTCGCGGGCCAGCGTCAGCGCTCGCGTTTCCTTCTCCCTGGCTTCAGCCTCGGCCCTGTCACGCTCCTCCGCATACTGAGTAGAAATAGTCTTTTCCTCCGCCAGCATCTACGGAGAAAGAAGCGTCAAGAAGGGAAGTCAAGAATCTGCAGGACATTTGATCAAAAAAAATGTATATTAAGGAACATTTTAGTCCACTATGATCCTTTGGCTTCAGGCACAAAACACAAAGTTAGCGTGATACCTGATCAAACTTCTTCTGCTTCTTCTCCAAGGTGGACACGATCTGCCTCAGGTGAGCCTGATCCACCAGCAGGTCATCCAGCTCCTGCTGCAGACGAGTTTTTGTTTTGTCCAGTTTGTCGTACGCTGCAGTCTTCTCCTCCAGCTGCTGCGTCACGCTGTCCATCTCCCGCTGGATCCTCTTGCGGCCCTCCTCCGCCCCCTCCAGCGACGACGTCTCCAGTTCCAGCTTCTTCTTCATCTCTGCCAGCTGAAGGCCGAAGAAGAAAAGAAGGAGAATAAGATGGACAGGAATAAGANCTCACTTTGACTCTATGTCGAGCTGTTCTTCCAGCTGAGCAATCTTGGCCTCGAGGGTGGTGATGGAGGACTTGTACTTGGACTTGATGGTTGACTCAAGCTCCTGCAGCTTCAGTTTCAGCTCCTTGTTCTGGCGATCCATCTGGGACCGAGTTCCCTCCAGCCGCTGGGAGGTGCTGCGCTCTGAGCCCAGCTCTGTGGTCAACTGCTCAGCCTAATGATACAGACACACAGTAGAGATACCGTTAAAGTAAATCATATCGTTGTTTTTCCAGCTTTGGTACTCCACTGCAATCTTCGGTTTTTAGGAGTTTTTCCCCTGACAGATGTTTTCTTCACCTTTTCATCACCACTCATACTAAACACAGGGTTCTGGTATCGTCCCAGCTGTGGTCAGCAGACACTGAGTTGTCGAGTGTCTTTACCTGCAGCGTGCTTCTTTTCAGACGATCATTGACTATCTCAGTGTTGATCTGCTCCTCCTCCAGCTCCTCCTCCAGCTGAGCGATGCGAGCCTCCAGCCGCCTCTTCTCATCAGCCAGCAGAGAACTGCAAACGAGTGATGAAGAGGAAATGTGACCATTAATGTACCGAGACAGTCTAGTAGATTCCTTTTGAGCTGATGATGTATTTTTAAACAGATCATCATGATATAAATTTAGTTTTCTTGAGCTCCCATCTGACAAATGCATTGTAACTACATCTTTACAGTTTTTGTTGCTGTCAGATTTCAGTTGTTGCTGAAATGTGAGTATCCATATTGCGTCAGCATTATTACACTGTGGGACTAGTTTATTTATAGCCATAGGTATAAGACAGGTATTGTTATCATTTGGTTCATACTTCTTGGTGTTGCTGTTGTTAATCTCATCCTGGAGCTCATCTCTCTCCGTCTGGACTTGTCTCTTGAGTCTCTCTGCAGTGGCAAGATCCTGGATGAAGCAGAAGACATGAATGTATGAACTTTCCAAACCTCATAGTACAAATACTGTTGGGTTGGTCGCACATGAACACTGTGGCAGATTGGTCAACTTATGCAAAAAAACATAAGCTGCCGAGATGCCGCTGTGTTCTAGTGCCCTTATGCATCATGAAGAATGCAGCCTGTGCTAGAAATGTGGTTATTTCCTTATTAAACAAAAAAAAGTTTAAAGCATTTTCTCTTGTAGGAAGTCATAAAAGAAAGCTTGAAGTACAAACCTTTTAAAAATGCTTAATTTCAGAAGCTCAAAAGATAAATTAAAACTGTTTTCATTAAAAAATATATACAAGTTTTATCTCTAAGCTGTAACTCACAGGTTGTAAACATGCTACAGATTATAAATGCTGCTGTATGTTGTGATTCTGTTGTTCAGGTCACAAGGCTGGTGACATTCAGACTTGACAGAGTAATAATCCATATATAAAAACAGTGTCATGGGAAACGCATCAGTTTCATGTGGAATTTAACAATGAGGAAGATCTGAAAACAATCTCTTGCTCCTTAATGAATGGATATAATAACA
Organism: Stegastes partitus; assembly: GCF_000690725.1. Taxonomy (NCBI): domain Eukaryota; kingdom Metazoa; phylum Chordata; class Actinopteri; family Pomacentridae; genus Stegastes; species Stegastes partitus. The sequence goes on from NW_007578481.1 coordinate 117,986, forward strand.
GCAGCTTTATTACTGATTTTGATATAACTA